>NW_011371370.1:183855-207596 GCF_000150735.1 Paracoccidioides brasiliensis
AACAAACCTTGCGAAAGCACTCTTCAGTGAGCTGAAAGCAGATTCCGACAAGCTGGCATCCTTAGCTAACTCATAAACGGTGTACACCAACATCGCAAACTTATTGAGTGCTTTCCCGCTAAAGTACATGCTATTGAGATTTGTTTGCCGACTGATATCTTGGGAGAGCTCGCTTGGCGCCACTTCTCTAATCCTTTGCCTCGTGGCATTGGAGAGAGTAGCTTCTCTTCCGGTGTTTGGATCAAAAGGGCCAAATCCGATGTTAACAGGAAGATTCTCTTCCACCATGGTCCATGAATTTCCAACACAGGCAGTTGCATTCCCTTTTGTTGTTGTTCGAAGAAGCATGTCTGTTTTCATGTGGTTGGTGTGAGTGTCGAAGGACTGAACATGGTGAGGCAATGCGAACATTAGCAGCGGGGTGCTGTTAACATTCTTCCCGGCCTTCTGCCAAGACAATTTATAAGTCCCCATCGCTTGATGAGCCACGACAGACCCTGATACATGGGCCTCTGTGGGATAAACACCAGTCGTCCGATCGTAAATTGCCTCCCCTGCTAAGCCACTAGGGTTTTTAGCAACCTGGATAATGCCACTATACCCAGTCGGACCACTGATGAGGGTATTTGATACCAGCACGAGGTTTGGATTACCTCCGTTTCCTGAGGGTGTCACGTAAATCAACCAATGGGTGTTGTCTTCCAGGGTGACTTTGTATTTGTATATGCCTGGCTTGGGAGAGGCTACAGATTCGAGCTTTCGGAAAAACACACTGGACTGTATCGCCGGCTGCAGACCCGTGTATATACCGGTTACATACCCCATGCCTTGAACTAAAGGGAATATAATGGTAGAATTTGAACCGCGATGGGGACGGAGTATAATATTCGCGGAAAATGCCTTGGCTTTTGAAACAGTCAAGACCGTGGAAGTACCAAGTTCGGATGCAGACAAAATCATTGACTGAATCCCAATGGGATTGATATAGAACTGAACTGGATTGCCAGGAATTACCTGGCTCTTTGGGCCAAACGCCAGTTGATGGGATTCTATATGAGATATGAGGACACCATAGCTTCTTGCATTCCCTGTCCCTTTGGCCCATCCCACTGCGTATGGATGGACGAACGCATAGCCGGTCTGGGTGCCAAGAAAGAAGTTTGCGTAAAACTTGTTTGTAGATATTGGGCCAGGAGTATCCGACTGCAAATTGATGTGAGAAATACAATCCAAGTTCAGAACAAGATTAAGAACTTACAATATGATCCTTTCGTACAGGATGGTCAGATCTTGAATTGATATTGGATGGGATTGGACCTTTGTCGATTGGTTCGAATATATCTTGGTGAGACATACTGCTGGGAGTGGGATGGGGGATATTAGTTGATATTTCTAAAGTTTGAGAATGCCCCGCCGTTCCAGAAGGGTGGACAGTAGCAGTTTCTCTCGGAGGGCTTCTTGACGTTGCACTGGGTGCTGCCAGATATAGTGGAATGTGATAAGGTGATCCGGATCGAACTTTTGATGAGGTCACTGTAGCGAATTTAGGTGGCGCACCAGTGCTTTGGTCAAGGAGCCAACTAGAGATTCGATTTTCTTCCGCGTGTGGAAGGCCAGGGCACCAGTTGCCTTTGTAATAACAAGCGGAGTTGGAATAAAGAACCTTAGAAGGGACAATATCTAGGTGCGGATATTCTGGGTGAGGTAAGCCGATATGATCTTCAAATACGACGTAGGAGATGCCCGTTGGAAATGGTTGAATGCTATCGCGAACGTCTTTCTCTAATTCAGTGTGATATACCTGGGGATTCCTGTTAATAAATCCTTAGGAGTCTTTTCGCAGGACATTTGTATAACAGACTACATACCCCTGGAGTTCTAGTAGCTTGCAGCCGTACACCAGTTGGTGGAAACTGAGTCACGAGAGAAAAGGAAGGGATGTCGACGTCCACATTATCGCACAGACAATTGACACCTGAAAGGCAACGAAAAGCTCGGACTCCAGGTAGGCACTGCATGGCCATCAGCAACATGGCTACAAGCCATATTGACGTAGAGAATACCATCTGCTGATGGTGCTAATCAACGCCGCAAGCCAGTTGCCCTTAGGAGTGGATAGGAAAATGAGAGACGGCCACTGTCGATGGTGAGAGAAACAATGAGCGAGAGGAGCAGGAGAAGGAAATTGGTATCATGGAGCGCTACAACAGTGTAGGCTGGAGAAAACAGGATGCAGGAGAAAGGAAAACCTCTCTAGCCACTGCAAGTAGCTGGCGGAGGGCTGAAGCCCTCTGAGAGGACCCGACACCAAACCAAAGGAGCGTGAAACGAGTGCGAGAACAAACAAACGGCGGGAGAAATCAAAGGAAAGGAGGACAGGGGGAGAGGGAGAGAGAGAGAGAGAGAGAGAGACGAGAGACGAGAAGAGAAGAGAAGAAAAGAGAGTGTGGTTGTTTGAGACGAGACGAAGATGAAGAAATGGGAAACTCAAAACTTTGAAGAAGCTTCAAAAAGGGGGCAGGAGAGATGCCCCCTCCGCAGAGGGAAAAGGATTTTGCAAGCCCATTTTGGCGGGTGTGAAAAAAAAAAAAAAAAAAAAAAAAAAAAAAAAAAAAGGGGGAGGGGGAGAAAGAGAGAGACGATCAGTTAAACAAGAACTAGCACAGAGTAAAAAGGAAGATGCAGAGGTTAGAGAGACAGCGGGACAGCGGGACAGCGGGAGAATAATATAGAGAATGAACATAACTGGAGGTTGGGTGATGGGCAATAAACTAATAGTGACAATTGACATTTCCTCGAATGACTGTAATGTGATGTAACTGTAACTACTCCAGAGGGAATCTTGCTCACCTAAGACCACTTGATCCACTAACTATCTATAATTACCTGAATCAACAACCAAGCAAAGCTAGCTTCCCAAAAAAAATAATGAATGAATGAATGGATGGATCGTTGACAGCAAAATCACAGCATCCAAATGTATGCTCGATCAAAACCATATTTGACAACATCAGATGTGTTCTTCAAAAAGGGTTCCAGATCAGACAATCAACGTGCCTTTATATATCGCCGCCGCCGTCGCCGTTCTGAGAATTCACAACATCCCTTATTTCGCATTGAATGACGTTGGAACAAGCTACCCCTCTGCTGATACAGAGTGGGTCTCGTCAACTAGGGTGACCTCGGGTTGCTGGCGCTGCTGGAGATCCCCTGATCTCCTTTAGCTCGGATCTGCGGTGGCTCTGTGGGGCGGCAAACCAACCACCTTGGAAAGGCCCAGCCCCAATGGCTGTGTGGATGAGGGATATAGCAACACAGAAAAAAAAAAAAAAAAACCCCTTCGTTTGCCCTCCATTTTTCTTGCTGCAAGGCTGAGATCTCCGCACACGCAGCTCTTGTGAGGAGAAAGCAGCCAGCATTTCCATAACAGTGGAATTAATTCATCCATCGGCTGATGCGTCTTTTGTTGAATAATAAGCTGTGGCACCCCCCCCTCCCCCCCCCCCCCCCTCCTCTCCTCACGATAACTAGTTACTCTGTCCGTCAAACATTTCCATCAGACTGCTGACCAAGATGCCGAGGACTATTTTCATCCGGTGTGTTTTATAGTTATTGGATAAACAGAGCAGCTCAGAGCAGCTCAGAGCAGCTCAGAGCAGGCTTGGCACCCGCGCTTCGGTGGCGTCCTTGTTCTTTTCTGCGCTGGTCTTCGGTCTCTGTTATACGGAGGAGTTGGAACTTCCCCCAGGTTCAGAGAAGGAAGAAGAAGGGGTCTGTCATATGAACTAGCGGCTGCACGTGATTGACCTGTTTACAGCAGAGAGCTTGACAGGTTTGCTTGGGTGAGAACCTGCTGGAAATCCTGTTATTCCACGGGGATTTCCGCTTCTAGCTTGGATGTCATATCACTCTGAACTACCAAGGTACAGCTGATGGAGTCATGCTTGCTTGCCATGAAGAAATTAAGAATCATGGATGATTCCAGTATCAGGTTGGTGGGTTTTTGAGCATGTAATCTGGACCCACTCATATAATCCGGATAATTTGAGGGGCTCAGTGGCACCAGTTACGATAAGCCCTAGGACAGCAGAATCAGATTAAGATCGTTTGTTGTTGTTGTTGTTATTGTTGTTGTTGTTGTGGATAGCGAGAGATGTATATATATATAAATATCATATGTAGAAGTATAGAACTTATGGAGAAATGTTATTCAAATACATCTTTGTATTAAAATTAGAACAGATATAAGATATTTTTATTTATATTACTAGTTTTAGTGATTGTTTTCAATTTTATATTTCCTTCATTATGATAAGGATGTTATGTTTTTCAAGACTGTTTGTTAGATGCTATATTAAACACATAACTCCCAAGATAAAAGTTACAAAGTATAACTTCTGACTACTCTTGTTTGAAAATTATTCAAGTTTTTAATGATTGTCAACATTCACAATTTGCTTTTAAATAAATTATTTATATCTTGTTTATGATAACAACATTAGTTACTGCTTGATAGTTTTGTATCTACTAAGTTTTGAATTAACTATAGTTAAGCTAAAAAGTTTATCTCTGATTTAACATTTCAAATTTTTAACCTGTTGTTTCATTATAAACAGAAAATGAGACATTATATTTCTGCGGCGTCTCGGGGTAATTTTGTTTTGTACTACATGGTTGTGCCAGAAGACCGTTTTTCAGAGAGATTTGCAGCTAGGGCATGCATGCATCAGGAGGCCAGGTTATTTCTGTCTTGTTGTTTTTGAGACCAGCGGATTAAGGTTTGGGTCAAGCAGCGGAGATACCACCACGCAATGAACGGGCAGCAGACTCCTTCAAACACATTATTATATCATGGACTTCATAAAGGAGGGTGCCTGCAGGGAGGAATATCATAGGTATCATCACAACACCAGCGACAAAGTAACAGAAATTAAATATATCACGTATTTTTAACACATGTCCCCGTTCTAATGTTCCCATGCGTCCGTCCCTGGATAGAATATACATGCAGAAAAACAATCCCATAAACTTTAAACATAGGAGATAGTTTTTGGATCTATTCTCGGTAAGTATCACCAGAATCAAAAGAACTCTACGAACAGGGTGGGTGACAGAAAGAAAAAGAAAAGAAAGAAAAAGAAAAGAAACACCCCCGATCACAATAGAGGTTTCTGTAGTGGCTTGATAACCCCCTGTTTGAGCATGACGCGGGGCTTCGTGGCGTTCTGGAATGTCTCTTTGGTCGTCCATTCCGGACCGATAGGCAGTCGGAGAGAGCGTTCATATTGCTGTCTGGACTCGAAGGGATGTGGAAGCTGGGACGCGAGGTACTTGGTATTCTATTCATATTTTTGACGGTTGTTAGTGAAATGGAAAATATGAATGAAGCCATGGAAAACCTCCAGGAAAAAAAAATTGGAGAACAGCCACCAACTGCCCGGCTGCCAACCATGTATTGGATAAAAAAATAAAAAAAAAAATAAAAAAAAAAAAAAAGCCAAAGAGACAACAACATCCATCTCCAAAACATACCTTCCGAACCCTCTTCTCGTTAATAATAACCCTATCCAACTTCGCATCCTTCCTCTTCTCGGCCTTAACGCCCTCCTCCGTAACGAATGACCGCTTCGCCTTAGCCTCTTTCTTCTCCCGTTTCGTCAAGCCCGCGCCAGCCCAAGATCCCCATCCGGGCAGCGTAGTGTCGATGACCTTGTCACCCTCCTCCTCAACAGTCTCAACTTTCTCCTTGGAGAAGTCAGCCAGTACCTCGTCGCCTGCGAATGCCTTCTTGACAAGATCTGCGTTCTTGAGGAGTACGGGTACACGTGCCTCGTCAGAGTCGTCGCCGCTTTCATCATCGTTGTCGCCGTTGGCAGTTGTGGTGGTGGCAGCAGCTTTATTGCCGTGCGAGTCGTTTGCGGCTTTCTTTTTGGGGGCGGTGATGCGCATTGATTGTTCTGAAGAGGGAAGCGGAGAGGTGACACCCTCAACAGTGCCGTTGGTGATCAGCGTAATGTCACCTGCAGCATCCAATGCGTTGGTTTGCTTCCCGGAGTTCCTCTTTGGCTGTGAGAGCCACGGGTTGGACTCGAAGTCATCATCATTTGTTGTGTCCACGTTGGCTTTGTCGGAGTGTGTCTTGAAAGGACGATAGCTGCGTGCCGTAGATTTGTGAGCGGGCTTTCTGTCAACCTTGATATCGATATCTTCATCCGATTCCTCGACGTGTCCCTTGCCGTTGGTATCGGAATCCGGTTCCTCGAATTCTTGCCTTTTGGTAGCCGTAACGGCAGACTTCTCGGTGGCAGCCTGTTGACCAAACTTTTGATGGCCCACTTCAGCCATCTCGGTGTCAGATTGTGAATACTCGCCATCCAGCTCACGACGGAGCTTTTTAACTTCAGCGTCATTCTGAGCCTTCCGTGCAGCTTCCGCATTGCGCATGAATTTAATCGAAAGTAACTTTGCATATGGCCCGGTGATTTCTTCCTTGTCGTTCCTGTTTTGACCCAACTCACTGAGGTTCTTCTTCAGTCGTTGCGTCTCAGCATCCGAACCAAACCCATCCTCGCCCGCGTCGCTTTCACTTTCTGATTCCTCACTTGAGGACCGTAGATACTCCTCCTGTCCGGAAGTGACCCGTTTCCCCAGGATTCTGCTCTGCAGCTCCTCCTCTCTCCGCGCCAAATCTGCCATTCCGAGCCGTGCTTCATCATCCCAGGCTGTCCTTCCAGTTTGTTTAAGGCTTTTAGCCCATTTGCTTTCCCTGTGCTTCGCTCCCATTCGAGCTTCCGCTCTGCGTCGGTCAAGTTTTTCACGGTCCTCCTCGTTAACATCAACCCCAGCAGCAAGAAGAGCTTCTCTTTCTCGAAGTTCCATCTTTTCCCGCTCCTTGCGATGAACACGACGGTACGATTTGCTCTTAATTTTCTTAATCCGCTTAGCTCGAACCTCCTCACGGAAAAGCAATTCTCTGGCTTTTCGTAGCTCAGCCCGACGGGCCTGTATTTCCTCCAGAGGAAGCTTCTTCGCCTGTAATTCTTCAAATTCTTGAATGCGAGCTTCTCCCGTTTTATCTTGCTCGTCCGCTAGGCCGCTCTCCACGAGGATATTCTGAATAGTACTCTCAAGGTCCGTCCTTGGCTTCGTGTCAACAATGGTTGACTTCTGTAGGGCGTTTGGTTCGGGTAGCGGGAAAGAGAGATGATCAGCTCTTCGATTAGCCTTGACGGTTTCAATCCATCGATTCAGGGCCTCCTTGCTCTTTTCGTAGGCGGCAGCACGGTCAATACGATCCTGCTGCCGTTTGGCAAGCGGCACTTCCAGCTTCCCATTTATCCCTGTCTTGCTCTTCTTAGTTGAAGGAACGGCATCGAGGTGTTTTAACGACCCTCGCATACGGGAGTCAGAGATGGTTGGTATTAGATCTGCAGCTGTAAGTTTCCGTGTAGGCATGAGGCCAAATTCTGTAGGTTGGGCGCCTTGAGTGGTAGCAGTCTGCTTAGTTTTCGATTTGCCGTCGCGGAGTTGTTCTCTCTCCATAGCCTTGACGAACATTTGTAATTTTGAGAGTCCGCGCTCGTTTATATTATCCTCATCGGAGATAGATAGTCCAGAGGCATCGCTCGCATCGTCCTCGTCGTCGTCGTCGTCCTCGTCATCATCATGCTCGTCATCTTCTTCCCCTTCAAGCTCACTGCCAGTAATATCAATGCCATCACCTTTATCCGCAATCCCAGAGCGAGAATCCCTCTTTAGTTTCTTTGCTTTTCCCTTATCGTCTAATTCCGACTCTTCCGCATTCATATCCCAGGCTGTAGCAAGATCCACCGCTTCTTCCCCAAGATCGTCATCACCACCACCATCATCCTCCAATTCCCCATCACCTTCATATAAATCAAAATCTTCCCCACCTCGTTTCCTCGGTATCGGCTTCGAGTTGGGCTTGGGTTTGGAACTCCCACCAAATCTAAACCCATCGAAATGTTCCCCATCACTCTCACCCATCGCTTCGTCACTATCGATGTCACTATCATCGTCCTCATCGACTCGACCAAGCTGCCACTCATTGCCCTCACTATCACTCCCATAATTGTCGCTTGAGTCTGCATCTTCGCTGTCGTCATCATTATCGCCCGTTCTCCGTCGTTTCGACGGGTGCCGGGAGGAGTCGTTTTTCGCATCAAGTCTTGACGCACCGCCACGTCTCTTGCGGCTTGAGCCGTCATCTTCTTCCACGCCCATGCGATGTTTCCGAATTCCCGACTTCGAGGGATACTGGTGTCCCACAATAGTCAAAGCATCCAGACCTCCCCTTGTAGATTTCTTCTTTCCTTTGGGTTTTGGACGGCGGAGCTGCTCTTTTGACCGCAGTTGGTTCGACTGTCTTCCCGCCATAGTTGTTGTAATTAATTCCCTTTACGGGAAGGGGAAGAGAACACAGATAAATAAATAAACGAGGAGAAATTGCATCAGGATATGGGGTTGTTGCACAATGCGAAATCTATTTGTATTCAGCAAAACATTCTATCCGTAGATACAATTAAAATAAGATTTCCGCGATCTGCGCCCGAGAAAAAAAAAGTTTCTCGGTTCACCCAAATTGGCGCTAGTCCAAGCTTCCTCAATACAAGACAAGAATAACCACATAATAGATATAATCATACACCCACCAAGCCGACGGACAAAACGAAATCCTCAATTCCCCGCATGACAACGACGTTTTGAGGACAAGAGGCTGGCGATTGGTCACTCAACCTAGGTAGCCTTGGATGGTTGGTTCATCGACAATTCCTCCGAAACCATGTTTAAACCCACACCATGTCTGAATGCGCGGCTGCGGTTGACCACCAAGCAAGTCAACGGAGGCTATTACAAGGGTAACCGGACAGGCAATGTTGGATTTTTTGGCAAGAGAAAAGGCACATACTATATCGATTGGCGGAAAGTTCGCACATATGTCGTTCCAGAGGGACTGGATACATTCAAGGTCGGTTTTATGTCTTTATGCCTTGTGCGGGCACTCTCATCTCTCCTCACTCCTCACTGCTCTTCCCCTTTTCTTCTTCTTCTTCTTCTTCCTCTTCTTCTTCCTCTTCTTCTTCTGAGTTATGCGCCCAGATTACTAACCCTACAGCCCATAACAGCTCACCCCATTCGTTACGAAACGAATGGAGCCCACAAGAACGCAGTACACGAAAACGATAATGATCGGCGAGCGGAAGGTGGAGGCGCCACGGGCGATGGATGGAAAGGATTACCTCGACGATTGGTATGCGAATAACGTTTTAGAGTCTGATCAACTGGAACGGTACCGGAAGGGAGAGGTTGTCGAAGAGGACGGTGCAGCTGTAGAGTCAGAAGTAGCTGAAACCACTTCAGAACAGTACACGGAGTCAACGGCGGCGGACAACAGTAGCAACAAGAGTCCAAGAAACCAAGTGCCCTGATTTTTTCTTGCTGGTCCAGCTTTTTCGTTAACATTTTGTTTTCCGATACCGGGTGAGTTTCGTTGGCCCCCGGCGATCTACTCAGAGGCATCTACGGTGCGTGCCGGTGTCTTACGATATGGGGGAGTATCGCGAAACTGCGCTTCTCCATGATTATTTTGGGAGAATAAGTTCTCGTTTTCCTTTTTTCTTATGTACAATAATACACTACGTATTCTGTTGGTTTTGTGATTAGAGGTTCCAGGCGAAAAAGGATTTATATCTTTATGTTCAAGAATCTGTCAAACATTGCAATTTTTTTCTGTATATTTGCTTTGGCAGGGTAAGCCTTTGTTGATTCAAAAGGCGTAACGGACCAGAAACCATATCATATTTAACTAATAATTGTAGTGTGGACGCAATTGATCCCAGAAACACTTTCAGTTATAATAAATAAATAAATAAATAAATAAACATGCATTCTTAAGACTGCCCATGAGTCTTATATCCTCAAAAGTGCAATCTCAACGTCTCAGATACCGCAATTGATGCATGTTTGAACAGCTAAATTGAACGTGATGCCAGCGAATTAACATGTTAATCCTCGCGGCTCGTGGCTCCAGCCAACCTCAACTTCCTCGAGTCAAACATCGATTTCCCCAACACTCCGCTCATTCATCATTCCTGGAGATTTCCAGATCTTCATACGATCTTTCTGCACTGCGGTGCCTGAATTGAGGTGCAGGATGCTTTTGAACTTGAGACTCCTCTTTGGGTCTTGCTGTCACCATCCTTGTGTTTCTAGGAACATCTGTTCGTCAAAGCCCTGTAGCCCGCTACAGAGTGTCCTTCTGCGGCGTTTTCCAGCTGCGATTTGATCGTATTTCTCTGGACAAACGGGATTTTTCGACAACACTTGCAAAATGGCAGGATACGCTACTTGATTGAGGCTTCTCCTCCGGTCTACCTCATCAGTTGTATATGTAGATGGTTCCCTTCGACGCGTACTGACTTGTCCCTGGTTATTTACCGCGAGTGTCATGCAGCAATACATGGGATGGTAGACTCCTGAAAATGAACAAGAACTGCAGTCAGCTTGAATCTTTCCTCTGATCCTCAGAGTCCATTTTTCATGAATCGAAGAGACCGCACGAAGGAGCGTCGGTCCGGAGTCAGCAAAAGAGCTGCGGCGAATGTACGCCCTTTGCGGACGGGACAGGGTTTCTATTGAAAGATACTTGACTAGGGTAGGAGAATACCTCATATATTCGAGTCACATCTCAATGCTCCACGTAGAGGATTGTCAGCCCGCCCGTTCGTTGAGAATTGTCCCATCTGAGGTTTGGGAGGTTGGAATATAGTTGCTAGTTCGGCGTTGGAAACTTTAGACTGTGCGTATTTAAACTGGCTTCTTAATTGGAATCATTTCCTACAATCAATATTGCTACTAATATGTCTGGACTATTTTTCTATCGTCTCGTTTATATATTTATTAGAGCGCGCGTTGTATTTGTTTAATGAAAAGATCTTAGCAGCACAATGGTGCCCGGGGGTAAGTTAATGTTCGCGGATGTTCCCTCGATGACGCCGTTGTTTGTAATCCATGTTCCTGGTCCCCAATCTGGAGAAGACCGAAATTCAATCATCTCCAATACTCGAGAAGCTTCAAGCACCATCATCAGGTTGACATAGCATCCTGCGGATATTCCCGTCTTCCGTCCGTCCCTCCATGGCCGTATCCAGCTAGAGTCCGGCCACCTGAAGCATGGACATGTTTGCTGCAACCTCCCGCCGCCCCTTCACCACCACTCAGCGTTGATAACTAACCGTATCTCACCTTGCCCACCAGGCACTCCTCCCTCACCCAACATCCGTGAGAGCAACCATGTTCCAGTCATTTACAGGGAGCTCTCGCAGACCGCGACAGGTCAACCTCTCAAACAGATCAACAAATACCTTCGCCGCACACCCTTCGGGACGTCCTACTCCAGCCGGCCCGGGACCGCAATCAACCCTTGCCCTCGCGCAACAGGAACGGCTTCAGCGACAGTTGGACCGGGAGAGGTTGAATGCTAGCCGCACCTTGCAGCGCACGTGGAGGGGACACAAATCCCGGATGGTAACGAAAGAGACGTGGAGACAGGAGTGGGATGATGTGGAGAGGAGAAGAGGGTTGGATGTCTTCTCCGCTGGTTCAGACGTGGGATCGTTGGACTCCTGGGTGGCTACTCCGCGGCCATATACGAACCCTACGGACTGCCTGTCTCAGCTGAGGAAGCTGCTGCGTTTTGTCTGGGTTAAGGATCGGGATGATTGGGCGCGGCTGTCATATTTTGGGAAGTGTTTCCAGATGACTTTGGAGGAAGCTCCTGTTCTCCAGCCTGATGGGGAGTGGACACTCACACTTGAGCGGTTTGGAGGGGTTGTTCTGAAGTTTCTTGCTGTGGCGCCCACGTCCGTTGCGCCTGTGTCGGTGGTGAATGATCTTCTTCGGCTCGTTATTTTTCTGTCTGTTTTGATACCGAAACAAATCACCCGTCTGGCTGAACAGTATTATGCCGTGTTAGCTTCGATAACTCTAAACCTTCGGACACCCGCGCTGGATTTCAGTCAGCTGAGGGATATGGTGGTGAAGAGTGTGCTCGCTCTTCTTCAACCCATTACATCGGAAACCCTCGATGCTTACGAATGGTTTGGCCGAAACTACCTAACAGTCCCGTCTCTTGACCACCATCTCGGAAAGATTGATGACCTGGCTACTGGGGTGAACTACAAACTTCTGGCCTCCGCAATAGATTCACACATCCTACCGTCCACGGATTCTTTTCTCCAACTGAAAGATGTGGACAAACGGCTTTGGCTGCTCTCCTATTTTATCTTCTTCCACCAACATGCGATGGGTGGTGGCGTAGTCAAGCAATCTCCAGAGACCTTGTTTGTGAAAGTCGTGACGGGCCTACTCAGCCCTATTGCTGGTGATGTTTCCCGCGGGCTTGGGATTGAAGAGCTGACTCAGTCTGGGCTCACGCCTCTTCCTCCTTTCATTCGGAGTCAACTTCTCACCCTTGTCGATCAGCATAGCATCACACATCTTCTAACACAGGCCGAATCAAGTAAATCCCCCACCTCCGGAGCCTCTCAACAATCGCAGCACCAGGCATCAGAGGATGCAAAGGCATTAGCGGCTTATGCACTAACACTTCTGAGAGTTTTCGCTAAGAGGGGAGATGAAATACGCATGTGGCTCTACTTAGGCTCCGCAATGGGAACAGGAAAAGATGGTGACTCCGCCACAGGTCGTCTCCCTGCCATTAAGTATTTTTGGCATGCCTCTAGGTCAACAAACGTGTTTCGGAATATAGTGCAAAACTCGCGTGATGTCCTGGCAATGCTTCAACCAGCTTCAGCCCGTAGTTCTCAGGAAGGAAATCGAGTAGTCCAACAAAGCAACGATCGTGACCGAGAATGGACAATCATTCTGTTGTTTCTTGAGCTTTATACATTTCTCCTTAAAGTATTGGATGACGATGAATTCTTTTCCGTCACACCTTCTCTGGGGAGAACTACTAAAAACCCCAATGACTCGTGGACACAAGAGAGCGCTCTCCCCCTCGCGGATGTGAAAGAGTTAACTATTTTCTTGAAGAATTTGGCATTTACGCTCTATTGGAATGCGGCAGATTTAACAGCTTCAGAAGCAGAAACTAATGATCCAGGTGGTATTCGCAATTATTTTGTAACCGGTGGTACATCTCCAGAGCCAGCTTCTTCGACTCTAAAATCCAATGCCAGCAGCATTCTTGTTGGGGCTACTGGAATTCCTTTGGATTATTTCAAGGGGCTGGTGACGGGTTTGCTACGCATGGTGCATGAGAGGGAGTAAGTGATATTTTTTCTACTTTCGCCTCGTGAATATTGAAATCTGGAGATAACTAATATGATCATATTAGCTCGAGGCGTAAGTTCTTGCCCGATGGCCTTTTTCTGATGGTTGATCGCTTTGATATGGAAGGGTTCATTCCCACGGTCGTTGCCGAGGAGGAAAACAGACACCAACTCCAAGAAGAAGACGAGGATGATGAACAAAGCGACGAGGCCCAGGATGAGACAACGGATGATGGATTGGATCAATCTCGAACACTTATAGGCACTGGGCGAGCTCAACAGCTTCGCCGTATCGAAGAGTTCAGAAAGCGATATCAGCAAGTTGCGCGGAGGAAAGAGCTAGAAGCTGTTGCACCTCGTCTGGAGATCTTGCGGAATATACCGTTTTTCATACCGTTCGCTACCCGCGTTCAGATATTCCGCGAGTTCATCTACAGAGATCAGGTGCAGAGACGACGAGGTTATATCGATCCCGACTCCTGGCGCTTCTCTGTTGCTCACCACTCCCTAGGTGAGGATGGGAGATTGGGGAATGACGTCTTAAGTAAACACCATGCGACCATAAATCGAGAGTCCCTATTTCAGGATGCTTTCGAACAATTCTACGACCTGGGTGACGGCCTGAAAGAACCCATACAGATCTCATTTATTGATAAATTCGGCACGCAGGAAGCAGGAATAGACGGGGGCGGCGTTACGAAGGAGTTCCTAACTAGCGTTATCGGTGACGCGTTTAATCCATCCGGCGACTCTAGCCTGTTCATTGAAAATGATCAGCACCTGCTTTATCCGAATCCTACTATTGTCGAGCAGCGAAAGGCGCAGCTTCGGCATCAGGGTGTTAAAGAGAGGAGCGTGGAGTGGAATAGGGAGATTAAGGATATACTGAAACGGTATGAGTTTCTGGGTCGGATTATAGGCAAGTGTCTTTACGAGGGGATTCTGGTTGATGTCAGCTTTGCGGGATTCTTTTTGTTGAAGTGGGCTTTGACAGGGGGTACGAGTTCGGCACGCAAGGAGTCGTCGTACCGCGCTAATCTCAATGATGTACGGGATCTCGATGAGAGCCTGTACCAGGGATTGGTAAGTTATCCCATTTAAACCGCTCACCAACTACCATCCCCTGAACGCCCCCCTCTTTTCCAGTAACATGTCATGGCCACTTGACTAACCACCCCATCCCCCGCACCCAGCTTCAACTAAAAAACTACCCCGGTGACGTCGAAGACTTCTCCCTGAACTTCACCGTAACCGATACGGTAACCGTCCCCCTCACAACACCCACGGGCAAACCCTACACAACAACCCAAAGCACAACCAAAGAGCTAAAACCCCACGGCTCCGACATCCCCGTCACAAACCAGAACCGCCTCGTCTACATCTCCTACATCGCCCGCCATCGCCTCCAAGCCCAACCGTACCTCCAAACAAACGCCTTCCTCCAGGGGCTCGGGACAATCATCCAGCCATCCTGGCTGTCCATGTTCAACCAGTCCGAACTGCAGACGCTAGTAGGCGGTGAAGCGGGCGAGATCGATGTCTCCGACCTCCGCCGCAACACCGTCTACAGCGGCGTGTACATTGTGGGTGACGATGGGCAGGAGCACCCGACCATCAAGCTGTTCTGGGAGGTGATGGAGGCGATGACGAACGAGGAGAGGCGGAAGGTACTTAAGTTTGTGACGTCGACGCCGCGGGCGCCGCTGTTGGGGTTCAGCCATTTGAACCCGCGGTTCAGCATTCGGGATTCGAGCGTGGACGAGGAGAGGTTGCCTAGTACGAGCACCTGTGCGAATCTGCTGAAGTTGCCGAGGTATACGAGGCGGGAGACGTTGAGGGAGAAACTTATGTATGCGATTAATTCAGGGGCTGGGTTTGACTTGAGTTGAGGGGATGATTCTTTTCTAATTTATTTATTTATTTATTTATTTATTTATTTATTTATTTATTATTATTTTTTTTTTTTTGGGACAAGTGAATCAATTTTTTGACCCCCGAAGATAGGTTCAAACTGTGTTATTTTTTCCTCACGATGGATGGAGATAGCTATTTCCCGCTTCACTTACTTCCTTTGAAAAAAAACATTCGTGGCTTAGAAAGCTTTCTAATTTTCATTCTCCACCTTTTTCGATGTTTTCTCTCTGCTTAAAAAGAGGGACTGCAATGCGGGCATACTGGGATCAAGACGTCCATACTGCTAAATCTACATAAAAGTTTCTTCCTTGGCCGCTCAAATTCATTTGTCTTCCTCTTCTTTTCTCTCTTGAATTTCTTCACCGTCAGACATCTCATTATAAGTTTGCGGTGGATTCTGAATATATGCACGAATGCACGAAGCCCATGTCCCTGATAAGGCATCTGCCAGTATAACTAGTTAGTCGTTATCGTCGTCGTCGTCATCGTCGTCGTCGTCGTCGTCGTCGTCGCGGTGGATGTGCTACGTACTTCTAGAAAGCAAGCACTATCTGCCCTGACTGTCATCATGCAGCAGGGCATGGATAGACACACTGCACACTGCGTCTGCGAGCAGACAGCGTTTGGTTGCTTTCCCTCTGCCCCATGTCCTCACCGCACACATGAGGATCAATAGTTATGTTCGATAGATTGGTAAGATAGTGGGCAGTTAAGTACGTATAACGTAATTCCCCTAAATTCCCACACAGCAAACCACCCACAGTGAGCAAACCTTCACAGAGTAATTAGTTATTCTTCAATGTCCTAATTCACTCGCTTCAACACGAGAAGACGCCACCTATTGGCAATAAAAATGCAGAAAAACTCTATCGAGATACAGGGAAGCATTTTGAACTTGCAATACCAGTCTTTTGAAATCAAGAAACAGCCTCGATTCATGAAGCTGCGCATGTATTTGGAGTGTCATGTTTGGTTCACTAGTGCGCCGTAATGACATCTCCGCAGTGGACACCACATCAAAATGATTGATGTTGAGAGAGGCTGTATGAGACTAAGCTGCTGCATAAGAAGAGCAGTAGAGTTAACTATCTAAAATCAGCAGAAGAACTTCTGCAATCGAGTGTTGAAGAGGCCTTGCGACAGTTCCAGCGCCAGTCTGGATGAGTAGTATTTAAAAGAGAAGAGGTTGTCGAGCATCGATAGATTGTCTCTATTTCAGGGTGAAGTTCTAGTCAGCGGCTCTCTCAATTAAACCAGTGCCACCTCCCTCCCTCCAGCAACTTGAGCCGTTAGGAGGCTTTATTCCACCTTTGGTGCAAACCCTCTGGAGTTTCCAGTAACCGAATTGCTGTGGGAGGCGGAAGACAGGCCTCAGCCGTCAAAAAGGGGAGGGGGCAGGCAGAGACGGGAGCAGAGCGAGACAGACGAATACGGGTCTCGGATGGGGCAGTCCCAGCCCCGTTGCACCCAGCCCGTTGCAAGCTGCCATCCACATTGGCAGCCGCCAGTCGCCAGCCGTGAATGTTTACGCCGTTGGGTGTTGATGTCTGCTGTTGTCTGCTGTTGTCTGTTGTTTCTGTTGTTTCTGTTGTTTCTGTTGTTTCGACGCTGCTTGCTGCTGCTGTTGCTGCTGCTTACCTAATCAGGACTAGCTCCGTCTCCCGTTGGACAAAGCCAAGTTTTCATTTCACTTTTTTCTCCTCTGATAATTCCTTTTTTTTTTTTTTTTTTTTTTCTTCTTTTCTTTTCACCAGTCACAAAACGACCATCCAAAACGGAACAAGTCAAAAAAGATAAATAAAAAAAAAAATTGGAAAAAAAATAGAAAAAGGGGGTGACAAAAGGGAGAAAAAAGAAGAAAAAAAAAAATAAAACAGGAATCACTGTGTTGGCTGTCTCTTTTTTCATCTCTTTTTTTTTTTTTTTTTTTTTTTTTTTTTTTCTTTTTTTTTTCTTTTCCAGAGCACAAACCACAAACCACAGAACCAACTAACTGAAATCAAACCTTCAACCTCATCTCGTAACTTTTGTCTTGTCTTCTTCTTCTCTTCCTTTCTACACAACCCAACATCCCATCCCAATCCCAATTCTTTCTGGTCTACGCTGTGTCTTGATCCAGTGTTCCCCCTCTCTTCCCTTCCCATCCTCTCCCTAATCCTACTCTTCTGGCCCCAAAGCCCTCGTACCGTGCCGGAAAAACCCAAAAAAAAAAAAAAAAAAAAAAAAAAAAAAGTTGAAAATCCCTTCAAAAGAGCCTTGCACGGGATCTGCCTGGTAAGTGACTTGACTGTGTCTTTCTTCGCTTTTTCCTGTAGTTACTGCCTGATCTATTGTGTCTGGCTTCTCGTTCATCTTCTTCCTCTTCATGGCAACATCAACGGCTGCTTCACCAGCACCAGCACCAGCACCAGCACCAGTCCCATCCCGGACAGAGAGCGCAGAATCTACCCTCGCCACTCCTCCATAATAGAGTCTGTACTGACTGAACCCGCTATGCCCCATTTGACAGATCTCGCTGTTGTTGATATCCCCAGGTACTCGAGATCCTCTGTCATTCTCTCGTTTGACTTTCCTCTCGGTTCTATCAGTGCACGTCGTCTGCTCTTTTCATCTTTCCGTTATTCCTTCTGGCCCCATACCTGCTGCCTTTTACGCCCCGGAGAATACCACAAAGCGAGGTGACACATTCCCCTCTCTTGACTCCTGCAAAAGAAGTATTCACCCTGGTCACTGTTTTGTGCTGTGTTCTTTGGGACTCTTTCGCCTTGCTTATGCTGCTCTTTCCGTCCACTAGATATCGGAAGAAAACAAACCACTCGACCGCCAAAATGTCTTCTGCTGAAGTATCCACCGTTGTCCCAGAAACTAATCCCGTGGAGTCCTCCACGAATGGTACCACCATCAACACGAACGTGGCGACAGAAGGTGCTGCTGATGGCAACGAGACCCCCAACTCCGCTGCCCCTACCAACGCCCAACCACACTCTGCATCCCTCTACGTCGGTGAACTAGACCCCTCCGTCACTGAAGCTATGCTTTTCGAGCTCTTCTCTTCTATCGGCCAGGTCGCTTCCATCCGTGTCTGCCGTGACGCAGTCACCAGACGCTCTCTCGGCTATGCCTACGTCAACTACAACAACACCGCTGATGGCGAACGTGCTCTCGAAGATCTCAACTACACTCTTATCAAGGGCAAGCCATGCCGGATCATGTGGTCCCAGCGTGACCCTGCCCTGCGCAAGACCGGCCAGGGCAATGTCTTTATCAAGAACTTGGACACTGCCATCGATAACAAGGCTCTCCACGATACCTTCGCCGCTTTTGGCAACATTCTCAGCTGCAAGGTCGCTCAGGACGAGTTTGGTAACTCCAAGGGCTACGGCTTTGTTCATTACGAAACGGCTGAAGCCGCCACCAACGCCATCAAACATGTCAACGGCATGTTGCTGAACGAGAAGAAGGTCTTTGTTGGCCACCACATCGCCAAGAAGGACCGCCAGAGCAAATTTGAGGAGATGAAAGCCAACTTCACCAACGTCTACGTGAAGAACTTGGAGCCTGAGGTCACCAATGAAGAATTCCGGGAGCTGTTTGAGAAATACGGTGAAATCACATCCGCATCGCTCAGCCGAGATAACGAGACCGGCAAGAGCAGAGGGTTCGGTTTTGTCAACTTCGTTAACCATGATAGTGCTGCTGCTGCCGTTGAAGACCTAAATGATAAGGAATACAAGGGCCAAAAACTCTATGTTGGACGAGCACAGAAGAAACACGAGCGAGAAGAGGAATTGCGCAAGCAGCACGAGGCTGCTCGTGTCGAGAAGGCATCTAAGTACCAGGGTGTCAACCTCTACGTCAAGAATTTGACTGACGACATCGATGATGAGAAACTACGAGACCTTTTCATCGGTTTTGGAAACATTACCTCTGCCAGAGTCATGCGTGACACCATTAGCGACGCTGGTTCCGAATCTGAGAAAGAGAAGGAGGCCTCAAAGGATAACAAAGAGAACGTGAAGGAGGAGACTAAGAAGGAGGCTGGTGGAGAAGATTCCGCTGAGAAGACGGACAAGGCTGAAAAGCCAGATACCAAGAAACCTACTGATAAGAAACTCGGGAAGAGCAAGGGATTTGGGTTTGTCTGCTTCAGCAATCCAGATGAAGCTTCCAAGGCGGTCACAGAGATGAACCAGCGCATGGTTAATGGCAAACCTCTATATGTTGCCCTTGCTCAACGAAAGGACGTTCGCAAGAGCCAGGTACGTACATTTATTGTTGTGGAGTTTTGTGATTGGTCTCTTCCTCTTCGTCTCACTGACTGTTGATGTCTGCAGCTTGAGGCAAGCATTCAAGCTCGTAATACCATCCGACAACAGCAAGTTGCTGCTGCCGCTGGAATGTCCCAACCGGTAAATTTCCGTCCCCCTCCCCAAAAGAAAAAAACAAAAAAAAAAAAAAAAAATTCGACAGGAGTTCTAATAGTCTTAAAATAAAAACAGTTCATGCAGCCTGCCGTCTATTACCCACCTGGCCAGCAGGGATTTATCCCTGCAAACGCACAACGCGGTGGCATGGCTTTTGCCCAACAACCCGGCATGGTCCTCCCCGGAATGCCAGGCGGTCGACCCGGACAATACCCCGGCGGCTTCCCACAGCAAGGTGGACGCGGTCTAGCCGGCCCCAACCAACAACTTCCACCAAATGCATTTGGCCTGGGTGCCCAGGGACTCCCCATCGGCGCACTCCAGGGTCCAGGCGGTATTCCGAATGGTCTCACCTACCCACAAGCTATTGCTCAGGTTCAAGCTTCGTTCGGACGGGGTGGTGGTGGCCGCGGACATGTCCCGGGTATGCAAGGTATGCCACCTAATATGGGCAATGTTCCTGGCATGCGCGGGGCTGGTGGTCCAGGGTTCGCGCAAGGTCGTGGTGGCATGCCGCCTCAAGGAGCCGGTGGGATGGGTGGACGACCAGGCCAAGCGGGGCGTGGAGGAGCGGGTGGTATTGGTGGGCCTGTGCCAGGGATGCCACCTCGTGATGACGGTGCCGGTGTCGTGGGTGTTGGTGTGGGACCCAGCGGACTGAATCTTCAGGCGTTTAGTGCGGCGCCTCCGGCGCAGCAAAAGCAGATGCTTGGGGAGGCTATTTATCCCAAGATTCAGGCGCAGCAGCCAGAGTTGGCGGGGAAGATCACAGGGATGTTGCTTGAGATGGATAATGCGGAGTTGCTCAGTTTGTGAGTTTTCTACACGTTCCTGGGTTCTTACTGCGATGTGGTTTGGTATTGGGATATTTTAAATGCTGACTGAAACCTGATAGGGTTGATGACGACGCTGCGCTACGGGCTAAGGTCGATGAGGCTATTAATGTTTATGATGAGTATATGAAGAATAAGGGGGGCGAGGGGGGTGGTGAGGGTGCTGCTGCTCCTGCCGGTAGTGGTAGTGATGCAGCGAAGCCTAAGGAGGCGACGGGCGGCGCTGGTGCTGTTGCCGGTGCGGCTTCTGGTGGGAAGGACGGGAAGAGTGAGGAGACGAAGTCTTGATTCTGAGGTTTATGGGGTTTGGGAATTCTTTTTTGCTTTTGTTTATTTTTCCCCCCTTCTCTGCTTTCTTACGAAATGAGCAACGCCCAATGCCTATGCTTATGTTTGTTAAAACGGAAATGGATATGGATGGTATGCTATGGAAGGTATGGATGGTATGATATGATATGGTTTCTCCTTTTCTCTTTTCTAAAAAGGCAGAAAAGCAAGCGAGGGTTATTTGATGTCTTTACTAGCAAGCTGAGATTAGGCCGCCGTCCCCGTCCGTTCCCCCTTTTCTTCCTCAGGCTTGCTCCCTGTTTTATTTCTTCTTCCTTGCTCATCCCGCGCGCGCGCCTCACGCACGCACACTCACACACACTCACACACACACACACACACACACACACACACACACACACACACACGCCTCCATCTTTTCTATTTCTCCTCGACGCGTCTGTTTGGAGTTCGAGTTTCGTTACGTTAACGTGATTTATGAGTTATTATTTTATTTTATTTTACTTCTTTCTTCTCTTTCTTCATTCTTCTTGTATGGGGGATCTCTTTCCCTTCTCTTCTCCCTTTCCCCTTCTTTGCGCGTTTGCTGCTGCTGCTGCTGCTGGTTTTTAATCTGCCTGTTTGCCTGTTTCCTAGTATTCTGCTAACTGCCAGCGTATGTACGTACTGTACCTGATATCCCGAGGTTCCGCAAAAAGTTTCTGCTTCTTTTCTCCTTTGCCTGCTCCAGTACCAGTACCAGTTCCAGTTCCACTTCCAGTCCTATCTATCCTAGCCGTTGAACGGGTTAGCTCAGCTTCTCTCATCCGGTCCCCGGTCTCCGGATCCCGACTGGTCAGTCCTGTCCGTGCTATATCCTGTTCCTCCTCTTTCGTCTCTTTGTGTTCTTGGTGGAATGCCCACCAATTGTATCTGCTAGCGGTATGACAATGGGGCGATGGTGATAAAGTAGAAGACAGACAGACAGACAGACAGAAATAAAGAAATAGAGGATAACAAAATTGAGTTATTTACGTATATATATTTAAATTCTTGTCAAACGAGCAGGTAACGGTGGTGACATGGAGGATCCTGCATTGTGAGTGTTGTTTGCTTGGGTTTTGCGGTCTTTATGGGCGTTCACTTTGTATTTCCCTGCCCTTCCTTTTTGCTTTCTTTCTACTGCTTTTTGTGTGGTGAGGGCTGTAGGAAGATTCTGCAGAGGAGAGACAGAAGGCAGGTATGTGGAGAAGAATGGCGCATGTCGGTGCATAAGAGACGTGATTTGACAAGTTGATATACTGATACTTCTGAGAACCATCATCCACTTGAAGGAGGACGTGATAATCCGTTGTATTATGCGGTTGTTCACGGAGGAACGGACGAACGATTGACTGGCTATTTAGCAGAGAGATGTTTTGCCATGATCCCGTATATTTCCAGATGAACGAGTGGTGAGCATTCGAGCATCGCATTTGACGTTTCTGCATCACTGGAAAAAAACATGGGAGATCAAAGCTGAGGATGCGGCCTCTTTTAGCCTGACCAGACACAAATAACTAACTACCCGAGGCAGAAGGGGATCAAGCAGCCCACGCCAACAACCATACAGAGCATCTACCCCCAACCCACCGTGCAGTGATCATCAACCATGGCATCCTCGTCCTCCTCGCCCATCATCCAGGGGCATAGCATAGACAGCAGTCTTCGCGGCGCATATTCGGCCTCCCCAATTAAGTATATGCTCTATGGCCGAGGTAACTATTCGCACTCCATCATCACAGCTATCTTGTTACATCTTTCCCCCTCCAATTCCTCGCTTTACCCTCCCTATAGTGCTATCAATATCAAATTTCACGCCGTAACTAACGACCAAAGGACAGGATGCATCACCTCCCTCCCTGACGTCGTCGCGAAACTGGGCGCTTCAAAAGCGTATATTATCACGGGCAGGTCTCTGCGGGAAAAGACGCCGGTGATCAAGCAGATAGAGGAGATTTTAGGCGTTGAACATCACGTAGGCACTTATAGCGGAGTGCGGCAGCATGCGTGCGTTCTCATGCCTTAGTAACAATGGGGTTGAGGCAATCTAAAATAATCCCCTCCCTTCCTTGCGCCTGTTGCTGTCTATACATGCAACAACAAAAAAAAAAATTAAAAAAAATAAAAAAAATAAAAATAAAAAAAAAATACTACACCTTAAAATATATATGCCAACGCTCACCAAATGTTCAACCCAACCAGCCCACTAGCTGACATCGAATCCGCCATAAGCGCAGTCCGGGAATCCGGTGCGGACGTTCTGGTTTCTGTCGGAGGCGGATCGCCCATCGACGCCGCAAAAGCCATCGCGTATCATTTGCATGTTAACAATGACGATGCGAATGGTGGGCGGAAATGGATTCCCAGCATTGCGGTGCCGACGACATTGAGTGTGGCGGAGACGACGAAGAATGCCGGGTTTACCAATGCGGAGGGGGCGAAGGTTAGCGTTTCGGATGCAGAGTTGGTGCCTAAGGGTTCGTTTTTACCGACCTCTATAGGTTGTATTTCTCTTTGCGGAAGGATGGGTTCATAAGAAGATAAAAGGGGGCGAGGGTTTGTGAAGCTCGCTTTTGAAGAAACAATATATCTAACCCCTATGCGATGTATAGCTGTGCTGTACGACGGCGATCTGGCCCTGCACACACCCCTACGCCTATGGCTGAGTTCCGCCGCATGTTTCCCCCCCCCCCCCCCCCCCTCTACTAGAGTAGTAAAATGAATCACAGTCAGAAAGCATGATGAGAAAATAGATAGAGGGTGTGGTGGCGCTGTGTGCTAACTAGGTACTGCGCTACGGACACAAGCGTTGGTCTGAAAGGGTAACTATAATAGCAACTGCCTGGCAACCGCCTAGCAACCGACTACGAAATGACAAATAAGGAGATCTCTTCCAGACCCCACTTTCGCATATCACTTTAGTATTCGTTGATTAGATTACCTAGGTG
>NW_011371370.1:207777-213887 GCF_000150735.1 Paracoccidioides brasiliensis
GAGGAGGGGGAGGAGGCGAAGCAGATTGCGAGGGCTGTGGCGTTTATCCCTGGGTTGAAGGGGACGGGGAGGGTGGGTGGGGATGCGCTATTGGTGGCCGAGGCGGTTGAGGGGTTGGTTGGGAGACTGGGTTTGGCGAGTGGATTGGCAGATGTATGATGTGTTTTCTATATCCTCCCCCTTTCTTTGTTACCCTTTTGGTTGTCTCTGTGACCGGTGTTTTAAGGGATGGATGATTGACGGCTGATTTTGAGCTTCTAGTACAACGTCAAGTCCGGTGAGGAAGAGGATATTGCGATTCGCGCGCTGCGAGATCCCACACATCCTGATTTGAAGGCTGGTTCGTATTGTGGCCTCTCTCCTACGGCTGTGTATTGTCCCGAGTGCGTCTGACATGGGATTGTTTTGCAGTTACGGAGCTGGTGCGCACTATGTACACCTCCTCGACCTCGTCTGAGGTGACGATGCGCCTGTAAGAAGGTAGGAAGGTGGGTTTCTTTGCTGAGAGTTCATATGCCGCTGTGTCTTCGAGGATTATTCAAGGCATATATACGCTGTTTGTACGTCATTGATATGTTACGGGGTATGGATGTAGCCACGAGCTATGAGTGTTTGATACGATCACTCTGTATTTATGTATTAAACGAGTTTTGATGCGAGAGAGTGTAGCCAGTCACTGCATGAGACGTCTATACGCATAATTCAAATAGGGTATCTTCATCTATCTATCATTGATATATCCACACACCACATCCCAAAAGACCAGCAAAGTAAACCCCAATCCTTCTAGCTAATCCTTCTCCTGCCCTCCTGCCCTCCTCCCCTCCCAGCCACCTACCCATACAACAACTCCTCAACCCTCTCCCCAATCGCCAACGCACTCGTCAACCCCGGACTCTCAATCCCCAACAAATTCACAAACCCCTCGAACCCCTCCTCCTCCCTAATAACAAAATCCCTAAACGCCCCCCTCTCCTCCCCCTCCCCGACCGCCAACTTCGGCCTAACCCCACAGTAATCCAACCGAATCATCTCCGCCTTAACCCCGGGCAAATACTCCCGAATCTCCCTCACGGCCTCCTCCAGCCTCCCCGTATTCGGCACCAGATCCTCAGGCCCATCAACCCACTCCACATCCGGCCCAAAGCGCACTTGGCCCGCCATATCCAGCGTAAGATGCGTCCCCAGGCCCCCCAGTCCAGCCTTGGGAGCCGGATACAGCAGCCTGCGCGGCTTGGGACTGGACGCCGCGTAGGAGAAATACGTCCCCTTCGCGTAGGCGGGTGTCACATGTCTGTGCCGCGGCAGAAGCATATTAGAAATAGCGCAGGAGGAATGCCCCGCGGCATTAATGAGAGTCTCCGCCGTAACCGCCCATTCCTCCCCGCCTTGCCCTTTTTCCCCACCCCCACCCCCACCCCCACCACCACCGGATCTGGTGTATATCACATACCCACCGCCGGCAGGTAACTTCTCCACCCCCTCCACCGCAGTCAACAGCGCCACGTCGCCCCCCATCTCCTCAAACTCCCCCCGCAAACACCCCATGAGCGCATGACTATCCACAATCCCCGTGCTGGCACTCTCCAGCACCCCCGCCCGCGCTCGTACATCCGGCTCCGCCCTCCTCGCCTCCGCACTCCCCACAAACCGCGTTGGCACCCGAATCTGCCTCGAGTGCTCATGCAGCTGCTGCAGGGTATGCATCTGCTCGTCGTCCTGCGCCAGGATCCACTTGGACGTGTTGGAGTGGGGGATGTTGCGGGACGCGCAGAGGGAGTAGAGGAGGTGGTTGCCGCGGATGCAGAGGCTGGTTTTAAGAGAGGCGCGCGGGTAATAGAGGCCTGCGTGGATCACTTCGGAGTTGCGGCTTGTTGTCTCGGTGCCGAGGTGGGCGTGGCGTTCCAGGAGGACTGTGGTTGTGTTTGGGCGGGCGGCGGCGAGGTGGCGGGCGATGGAGAGGCCGACTATGCCGCCGCCGATTATCTGCGGTTGGGCTTACGGTGTTAGGGAATGCTTCTTCTTCTTCTTCTTCTTCTTCTTCTTCTTCTTCTTCTTCTTCTTCTTCTTTTTATTTTATTTTTTATTTTTATTTTTTGCGCATTCTATATATTTACGCCTTTGGGGAGATGGAAAAGGGAGGTTTTATTATATTCACCGCATGTGTAAAGTCGGCATTGGCTGGTGGTGTGGTTGAGAATGGCCTTGTCGGGCTTCGATTTCTACTTCTGATTGGTTTTGCGAGTCTGCACAAGGTCGTACGGGGAAACATGAGAAGAGGATACAATATGAAATATGATGAAACCGTTACGTATCACATCTATGGGGTTTAGCCGCAGTGTGTCTGTTATTCTCACAAGAGGGACTGTTGGTGGTTGGTATCGCGAGATCCAACGGCCCGAGAATTCGCGGGGGGTTCGGCATTGTCAACAGTATGTATTGTGTTGGACCTTTTGGTGAGACTAAGCTGATTGTGGAAATATTGTTACTATATCCAGCAAGTATCTTCCCATGTTCGGTTTAGGCTTGCCAAGGATATCAATTTCTGTGCGTTGGTCTGTAAGCCGATTCTCTTCGCCATCGGCATCACAACTCCGATGTATATGATTCAGCTCAACAGGGGGCGTACCATTAACCTCTATTCTATAAATCAAGCTCAAAGGCGACCATCTTCTGAGAATATGAAGTATTTTCAGTTCATCCTTGTAGAGAACTTCCCTAATCTCAATGCATGCATATTTTATCTCCTCCCACGTTTAAAGCGCAGAGAAGCAGCCTGGAAACCACCTGTTCAATAATAATACTGATGATACGAACAAATATCGAGGTCGCTCTCACAGTGTAACAATGGAAGCGGACTCTGGTATATAGCTAAATACCACGATGCAAAATGGCAAAATGACCACGCTCACAGTGAGGGGGAAAATTTGATGCTGTGTTTGTGTGTCGAAAAAGGAACATAACAAAGCAAGTTAAGACAGATATTACGAAAGTCACACCCCGTCATCGCCTCCCGGTTAAACTCCTAATCAGATTATTGTAATACTGCCAAATCCAGAATGTCAGCAGATATAGAAGGCCCCCCATAGTCGCCAGGTCACAGTAAGGAAAAGAAGGGCGACCATGATGGAAAAGAAACTCAAAACTTACCTCCTTTTGCTCACTCGCCAGCTTCCCATGCGTATCCTGCAAAACACCACCAAAACATGTTAACCAACCATCATATCTCCAAGCAACGGCAGGGCAGTCACACATACATTGATAATGGTCATAACAAGCGAATAATTACTCCACAGAAACCTCTCCCTCCCCCTCGCATCACCCCCATTGCCCGCCCTCCCAAACTTCCCCAGCAACACATCAAACTCCCCCCGCAGCCTCGCCAGGCTGTTCGACACCGGCTCGTCGTCCCCCGCCTCACTGCTAAGCGCCAAAATGCCTTGCAGGAATTGCCCGAAGCGCTGTGTCAGCGGGTGCGGCGCTGACGAGGAGGACGAAGACTGTCTATCGCCTCCGCTGGTGAGCGCGAGGGCGGCGATGTTGTGGGCAGCACCAGAAGCTGCGGCACCGGCGATGGTGTTGATGCCCGCGGCAAACCGCTTGAGGGACTCGGTGTGCATGTCCATGACCATCTGGAAGCGGGGCCAGAGCAGCATGTTTATTTGATTTATGTAGCCGTCGGCGACGGGGACTTTGCGGCGCTGGAGCTCAAAGGCGAAGTGCTGGTTCAGGCGGACGCAGAGGAGGATGCCTAGGCAGTCTGTCGAGCGGTCCAGGAGGGTCTTTGTCTGGGTTTGGCCGAGTGTGAAGACCGGGTTGAAGATTTGGTGGAGTCGGGCGGTTTGTGTGCTGGCACTTGCTCGTGAGTGTGAGTGTGAGTGTGAGTGTGAGTGTGAGGGCGGGAGGGCGGGTGCGAACATCTCCGTGACGAAGCTGTATTCGGCGGAGATGTTGTCTATGAGGGCTAGGTTGAAGTTGTGGAAGGGGACTTCGATGCCGTGGATTGTTTGTTTGGTGGGCTGCTGCGGGTCTTCGGCTAGGTAGGAGGGGAGGGCGGTGGGGTTGGCGGATCGTAGGATGTCGAGGCGCCGACCTAGGGAGAAGGGGTCGTAGGTTGTGCTGTGGTATGCGTTCGCTGGGGGGGTGGAAAGAGTTCAGTATTTATATATATACCTCAGGACTTTATGCTTTGGGGGAGAGGGGAGAGAGGTAGACATACCGCGTTTTTGAGCGTTTGGGTCGCCACCCAGCAGATCGTTGCGGTCAGCAGCGTGCAGCTTGAGCTTCTCCAGGGCCTGGGTGTAGCGGGTGAAGTTGGACAGGTAATACCATTTCAAGGTGTTGATGTAAGCCTGGACGATCTCCTCTGCAAGCGTTGGATGGTTTCTCGCGAGGAAGGCATAGAGATCCTTGTATTTCACGAGGGATTTCTGTTGAATGACTTGGGCGTTCATATTGGGCGATCGAATAGCCTTGATCTGCGCGACGAGATAATCTCTGACTCTCTCGATGGCCTTGGATATACATTACTTGAGTTATTTGGGGGGCTGTTTAGAAATGGAGGGACTCTCACCTTCGCTTTCAAATCGGATAGGAGCGGCTTCAGATCCTCGACCGCCTTTACATTAGCGAGGGTGGAGGTGTTGGCTTCGATCGAGGCCGATCTCGTCTCGACTTCGTTCAGGGCTTTGACCCATTCTTGGTTGATGGGGCCCCCTGATATCAGCCGCACTGCCTTTGGCGATATGCTGACCTCTTCCACGGCTGGGCCTAGAAGCCGTTCGAGGTTGAGTCTGTTCTCCAGTTGTGAATTTAGCTGGACGGATCGAGACTGCAGTGATTCGATCTCTGCGGAGACGACTCCGAGTTCTGTCTGGAACCTGGACAGGTATGATTCCACTGATTTCAGGACATCGTCGCAGCCCTAGGAGTGCATATATGTTCAGCAGAGCGACTTGTTCAAGGGGAGGGAAGAGAGGGAAGAGAGGGAAGGGAGGGAAGAGAGGGAAGGGAGGGAAGGGAAGGGGGGTCATAGATACCGCAATTGCGCCGTGGAGATCCTGAAACCTATCCCTCTCCTTTTCATCTATACAATCCGAGTCAATATATCATGTCTTGTAACACCAGGAGAGAAGTGGCGCATACATTGCTCGAGGGTCTGCACATCTCCACGCCCTTTGGATGTCTTATCCCCACCGCTCTTCCCCTGCTGGACAAACTCCTCCAGACTCAACTCCCCAAACTCAATATCCTCGACCAGACACTCCGGCTTCGCCACCGCAGCCTTCACAACAGACACAGTCTGCATGTCACCTGCGATTTGCTGTTTCCCAAGGATGTTACACAGCACTTCCAGGGGGTCCTGTTGTTGTTGTTGTTGCTGTTGCTGTTGCCGTTGTTGTTGCTGCTGCTGCTGCTGTGACATCGAGTCCAGCTTCGATCCGTCCTGTCTGGGCAACGAGGAGGAGCCATTTGCCTGGCGCAGGGTGGCGGGGATCGAAGATGTAGAGACATTGGGGGAGGTAGCTAGAGAGAGGGAGGAGGAGCGAGGACTGAAGGCTGGATGGACCGGGTGGGAAGAGGCAGCGGCGAGGAGCGGGTTACGGCGGGCTGGGGAGTATGGGCGCGAGCTGGGGGTGGACGCACCGGAGGCGGCGGGGGGGTGGGCGGAAAAACGGTCCAGCCACATCTGATGAGCCTAGAAGGGGGCAGGGGACATAGTGCGGAAGAAGTCTTCAAATATCCATCTACATACATACGTACATACATACATACATACATACATACATACATACATACATTAACATATCTTAGATGGATCGTTTCGACGTTCTTCCAACTTCCCGTTCGCTCTGTGTTTGTAGAGCCAACCGCAGCAGCCCAAAGTCGCAGGTTTTCTTGGCCAACCCCATCACGTGACAGAACCAGACAAACAGGAGCAACCATTCCCGAAACAGCCTAGCGTAGTCCGCTGCCCCCTTTCGGTTGGGGGCAAACCAAAGGGCAAGCAACTTAACCCGATATGGTGTGATTAGCTAATTTCCTCCCCCCCCCACTTCCACACACTCACTCACTCTCTCTCACACACACACACACACACACACACACAC
>NW_011371370.1:216099-310460 GCF_000150735.1 Paracoccidioides brasiliensis
TCTTCGCTTGTCGGGCCTTCTCCTTTTGCCTCCAATCTCTCTCTCCCTCGAATCAATCCCATTAACCTCCACCATGGCCGATGATGCTCAGGTATGTCTCCCAAAACTCGCTCGCTGCTGCTGCTGCCGCCTTTTCTCGTCCCAGCAAAAAACTTCCCCCGCCATCTCTCCCCTAGAGAACCTGTCCATACTATATCCTCCTTTATCTCCCATTCCCACCCAACCCGTTAAGAACTCTGTCCCGTTAAGCATTAAAATACACATGCACTCCCATATATACAAAAATTAAGGAAATGTAAACTAACAACCGTTTCCCCTCCCCCCTCCATTTTCTCTCTCCCTACAAATCAGCATGAACACACCTTTGAGAGCGCCGACGCTGGCGCCTCAGCCACGTTCCCCATGCAGTGCTCTGCCCTGCGCAAGAACGGCTACGTCGTGATTAAAAACCGCCCCTGCAAGATTGTCGAGATGTCTACCTCCAAGACTGGCAAGCACGGCCACGCTAAAGTCCACCTGGTCGCCATCGACATCTTCACCTCGAAGAAACTGGAGGATCTCTGCCCTTCCACCCACAACATGGAGGTGCCGAATGTCTATCGCAAAGAATACCAATTGGTTCGTTTCTCCCTCCCATCGTTTTGTATATAAAAAAAAAAAAAAATATTTTTAATTTTTAAATTATTATTATTATTATTATTATTATTATTATTATTTTTTTAAATCTCCCGTTGTGTTTCGCTTTGCTCTTTTGGTGAGCAAAGAAACAGGTGTGCTGATACTACTCCACCAGCTTGATATCACCGATGACGGCTTCCTGTCTCTCATGTCCGATGATGGCTCCACCAAGGATGATGTCAAACTCCCAGAGGGCGAGGTGGGTGACAAGATCGAGAAGCTCTTCCGTGTCGAGGAGAAGGATACCAGTACGTTTTCACAATTCCCTCCCCATCTGTTCTTCCCTTTCTTGCCTTTTCTTTGGATATCTAACCCCGAGTGCGCAGACGTCGTCGTTTTGACTGCCATGGGTGAGGAGGTTGCTATGGATGCCAAGGAAGCCCCCCGCAGCTAGATTTAATGCATATCTAAGTGTTTTTTTTATTTTTATTTTTATTTTTTTATTTTTATCTATCTATTTGTGTGTGCGTGTTTTTCGTGTCTCAGTTGTGTCTGTCATGTTCGTGTGTGGTATGCTCTTGCTGTCAAAAATGAGCATGTGTTTTGACTCATTTTCAAGGGAGGAGAAAGGAAGATAAGGGAGAATAAAACAAGGAAATGCCATTGTTCTCTCATTCGTGATTTGACACAACTTGTGATGAATAAGATTGAGAGAAAAGAAAAACAGAAAAACAGAAAAAAAAAAAAACATGAAATTGAGGTTCATTTTTAGATTTTTTATTTTTTTATTTTTATTTTTTATTTTTATTTTTATTTTTTTTTGCATTTGAACTCTTAATTGTTTCTCTCTTTTTGTCGTTTGACGAGAACATCGTGTAAAAAGAATAATTTTCATGATATTTTACAAGCGTCGTAGGGACTCGAGACATGCGGATGGATTACTTTTTTAAAGTGTGAATGGGCACAAAAGACCCTGGATGATGCGCCGTCAGTAAATTGTCCCGCGTTGTAAATCATGCTGGAAAAGATGAAAAACTAAAAAAAAAAAAAACAAAAAAAACAAAAAAAAAAAACAAAAAAAAGGCCACAAAAGAAGTTTTCCTCCCCCTGTTTTTCAACTTTGCTCGACCTCAGCGTCTGCTCCGCCCCTCTCCTTTGCATCTCGCGATCCCCCCGGTGCAGACAGATTTTGGTGGTGGCAAGACAGATCACCCGCTAAACTCTGTAAATGAGCAAGCTATTATTTATTTACATCTTACCGCTCGCTACGGAAACCCTTATATACAATCCCATCATAGTTACGTAGCAGCTTCATCACTCCGCTCCATTTCCTCTTCCGGCCAAACCAGGTCTTAGAGCAAGAAGAGCAGAGGAGGGAGGGGGTGGCGGTAAAATAACACCCGGATACCAGAACCTATTCCCCCCCCCCCCCCCCCGCTCTCTTCTCTCCCGGACTTTTTATCCAATGGGATATAGCTAGAACCAGACAGCGGCGGATGGGACAGGGCGCGACGGGACGGGACGGGATCGGATTTTGGAAGATGGAGGAATACGTTACCCGCGGCGTGTGCGGGCAGGACGGATGTCTTGAGACGCGGTATATTTTGGAAAATGGGCTGTGGTTTTGTCGGGGGGGCCATCAGCAGGAGGTATGTATGTATGTATGTATGTATGTATGTGTTGCAGTGTTACAGAATTCATGTCCGCGGACGATGCTGATGCTGACGATATACGTAGGGCCGGCAAGAAATCGTCGACGACGATGATTTCGGTCAACAGGGCAAGGTCATTCGGCAGAAGAAGGTTCGGGAGGAGAGGGCGTCCAGGAGTGAGTGATACGCAGCATCTCCAGATCCAGATCTATATATCTCTGCCTCTATACTAGTGTCCCATTCCCGGCCCCCCCCCCCCTCCTCTCCATGTATCTAAACGAAAAAACAGTTGGCTGAGGAGTTAGTTGAGTAAACTGATACTAACACACCCATTGATACCCAGCCTACCATGGCGCCCAAGCCTTCCAGCTCTTCCTAGAAGCATACCAGCTCGTCCTCTGGAAACAATGCCACGCCCTGATACACGACAAGGGGATGCCGGCGGAACTTGAGGTGTGTATACACATTCCACGCCTCCCTCCCTCACACACAACTCCGCCCTCTACCCCTTTCTAACCAAAAAATATCATCCCCAGCCCCTCGTTAAGGATCTCTGGTCCCTCCGTCTGCCCCAGCTCTACAGCTGCAGCCGAGATCGGTATGGCTATGCATCAGCCTCCGACCATGGCCAGGATGGCGAGAGCGGTCAAACAGAGGTATTCAGTTCGCAGGCTGCAGGCACAGGCACAGGCACAGGCACGGGCACGGGCACAGGCACGGATGCAGACAGGGAGGGGGAGGAAGAGGTCGAAGAGGAGACGGCCTATCAGCGGCGCCGCATGCTGGAGTCGCCGAAGCTGATTGACTCGCTGGCGCTGTGCTACTTGGGCGTGCTGTTGTTGAGGGTGCCGCTGGGGCTTGGGAGGGTGGAGAGGTATGTGTTTGTCTTCTCTTGTCCTGTCCTGTTGTGTTGTGTTAGATTGCGTTAGATTGTGGAATTTAGCGGTGATAGATATGCTGAATGCTAACGTGGGTGGTGGCAGATGGATCCTGAACGACGAAATACCCCTGATCAGAGCGATCAGGTTTATACCGCAGGATATGAAGGATCGGTTGCCGGCGGCGTATCATTTTGCGCTGGATACGAAGGTGATTTTTCTACCAACTCTCCCTTGCCCGTTCAACCAAACCACCCAAGCCAGCCTCCCTCCTCCCCCCCCCCCCCCTCTCCTTTTGGTGCTATGCCCTATTCATTGAAAATAGACCGGTTTTACTCACAGCCAAATATACAGAACGTGCCAACGGGCTACCAACTCCACCGCGCCATCGCGGATCTAGGAGCCTTTTACCACAAAGAATTCGGCGTGGAGATCCCGCCGCTCAACGCACCGCTTATGCTGCTTACATACATCAAACAGCTCTCATTACCACGTAAGACACCCCTGCCCTTTCCCGGTCTATACATGTTATTAGAACCCCGCTGCCATCCCCAAGTTAAATGCTAAAACCCCCATCCAAAATTAAAAAAAAATTAAAAAAAACCACAGTCGAGCCTTTCCCCCCCGTCCTAAATCGGCTACAGCAACTAGCTGGCTACAGCTTCAGCTACTCATCCCCCATTTCATACAGCACAACCACATCTGCCAGAAGAAAATGTAAGCGGAAATTCCACCGCAACCACCTCCCGGAAGTCCAGCTCGTATCCCTCCTGATCATCGCTGTGAAGCTCTTCTACCCCTTTGATGACGGGGAGGGGAGTACCGATGGCCTAACGAATGTGAAGAGGTACCCGTTCTCGTGGCGTGATCCTGCAGCGCAGATTATGAATTGGGAGGCGTGGAGGGTGTTTCAGGGGGAGGAAAAGGGGAAGGGGAAGAGGAAGGAGAAGGAGAGGCAGATTGGAGTTCGAGCTGGGAATGTGTTTGGGATGAATGAGGAAGAGATTGATAAGTATTTGGATTGGTATGAAGGAATGTTCGCGGGGAGGGGAAGTGAGTTATTTCCCCCTCTCCTTTTGTTCGTTGCTCTCTTGAGGGAAGTGAGCTGTTGGGGGAAGTAAGGGGTTAGAGGAAGGGTGGTAGATGTGATAATCCATGCTAACTTTTTTTATTTTTCATAAACCAGCCTCGAATCCGTTTACGGACATGTTCCCAACAAGCCGAACGGGTCCTGACAACAACAGCAATGAAACAGCACCTGCGCAGACGCAGCAAGGACAGCAACAACAACAACAACAAGAAGAAGAAGAAGAAGACACCCTACTCACAACAGCACTCCACAACGTTCTCGGCGAGCTACGGATTCGTCGTGCAATCAGCGTGGGCCCTACAAACGATGCCGCCGAACAACAAAAAGCCCAAGCCAAGTCCTCCGCTGCCATTCCAGCCACAGTCCCCCGTCCAGGGAGCTTTTACAAACGCTACCGGACGGAAGAGCAGCTGAATGAGCGGGCTAGAGCTTTCTACGAGGCGGCTGCGAGGGTTATTGGGGTTTCGTTGCGGACGGTGGTTATTGGGGTGTATCATACGGAGAGGAGGATTAGGGCTAGATGGGTTGGTGGGAATGGCATGGAGGGGGTTAGCGAGGGGGAGGATGAAAATGAGAGTGGTGGAGGGGAGTGCGGTGGAAATGGGGAAAGTAATGGGGATGTGATGGAGAAGGTGGATGAGGATGAGGATGAGGATGAGGATGAGGATGAGGATATGGGGGAGACAGGTAGGTAACTGTATAATTAGCGGTGATGGATAACCATGATGTTTAGATACTGGGTTTACTGAATATGAGGATTGTAGTTCTTCTGCTCTGAATTCACGTAGCTGGGAGACCATCCCAGCGTAGGGTGTTCGTCTGTCTGTTAGCTAGCTAGAAGGAATAGTAGCTATTTCATGTTTCAATACAGAATCTATTCAGCATTCGAGGTATAGAATAACCCCAGAATAAGCACTATTTAACAACAAAATATGATCTGGTTCCCAGAAAGCACGTCCTTGCGTCAAGGGTTTATATAGAATGAAATGTTGAACGTCAAAAAGTCAAATATTGCTGGACATGTCCCAAAACGGAAATGGTAGGGCTTAGGGCACAACGATGCCAACGACCCACGCGCTAAGCGAATCATCAAAATTGCAGCGACCAAACGTCGAAGTGAAAACGAGAGGAAGAGAGAGAGAGAGACGTGTAGAGTCAGACCATCCAGCAACGACAGAGAAAGTATCAGCAACCAGTAAGTGCATATGCCTTTTTGTATACGAGACGTGCCGCTGAATATGGATATGTGAATGAAATGCTAACTCTTGGCTTTTAACCCGTAACAGTGCAAATGTAAGTAAGCCGTACCCTAAGCGCTCTCCATACATAACCCCCCCAAACTCCAACCACAACCCTCTGCGAAAAGCCCGGATATACAGGTGAAAGAAGGGCAAACGAGAAAGGAAATTGCAGTGGCAAGAAGCAAGGGAGAGCTGGGAGATAAAATATACTGATTTAAGTTCCGTACAAACAGCTTCGTCAAGACCCTCACGGGCAAGACCATCACCCTCGAGGTCGAGTCCAGCGATACCATCGACAATGTAAAGTCGAAAATACAGGACAAGGAGGGTATCCCACCCGATCAGCAGCGATTGATCTTCGCTGGCAAGCAGCTCGAGGACGGCCGAACGCTAAGTGATTATAATATCCAGAAGGTAGGGGGTTTTCCCTTTCTGTGTTTTTTTGGTATCAGGTTGATGGGAAACTATGGGCGGAGATGGGAGGAGGTTGTGTGACGAAATATTAAAAGAGGGAGGATCAAGGGGATTTCTGTTGTCCAAGGATGGAGATGGAAGATGCAGTTGGACTTTGATAGGATGATGAGGTTGCAGCCGGATAAGCGTCAACGAAAGCGGAGCGGGTGGATGAGAGTGGATGTATATTTTTATATATCTTTGGTTTCGGAAACGGTATCTAACTGACCCTTTTTTTTGCGGAAACTATAGGAATCCACCCTTCACCTCGTCCTCCGCCTCCGTGGTGGTATCATAGAACCCTCGCTCAGAGCCCTCGCCAGCAAATACAACTGCGACAAGATGATCTGCCGGAAATGCTATGTACGTATTCTTTTCTTTTCGTTATAATCTTTTCACCAGTCCTTCTCTTTCCACGACTTCGCGTGAAACTCCTTCGGCCTCCCCGAACACGTCATCTATCCACTGTGGAAGCCCCGGCCGCAAAATCATACTAACCCCAATATCTCCAGGCCCGCCTCCCCCCGCGTGCCACTAACTGCAGAAAGAAGAAATGTGGCCACACCAACCAACTCCGACCAAAGAAGAAGCTGAAGTAGATTTTTGGTTTTTCCTTATACTGCTTCTGTATCGGCTGGGCTGGTTTCTTGCATGGTTTTGTTTCTGTTTCGCTGAAGGGGGAATGGGAAGGACTGTTTGGAACTTGTTTTTATAATCTATTTGAAAGGACTCTTCAACGAACAAAACCAACCTACACACGCGCTACAGCACAGCACACCCACCTTGTTCTTTTGCCCATGGCGTTTGCGTTTTAAGATCAGATAATGAAATACGTGTCCTACCCCTACCCTGCGATTATCAGAGGATGTTGCGAATATTAGAACAAGTTCTGAATTACCTTTCTTTTACCTCTGTTCGTTTTTCATGTTTTGTCAGGAACCATGGCGTAGATGCAATCGAATCCGTGGATATAAGCCAGCCTGCACCAGATGAACAGGCGTTTTGTATTGTGGGCAGAGGTTCTGCTGATACTGGAAAACAGCGCTGCCAAACTGAAGATGGCAACTGGATAATAACTGACAGGAGGGAGGTATACTTTGTGGAATTCCGGAGAAGCAAATGAATTAACACACAGGGGTTGGGATGCCGTCGAAAGAACAACCGAAAGAACAACCAAATTCAGAAACATCCCAGCTTCGTTCTGAGGTTTTATCTATCTGGCAGCACCGTTCAGGCCAGATGGGGAAAAATCCAAGAATAAAACCGCGAAAACCGATATGGAGAGCTAAAAATACACGACCAGTCTCCTCCAACACACCCCCGCCTGTAGCAAAAAAGAACTAGGCCGTAGAGCAAAATCACAAACAAGAAAGGCAGAAAGTAACTGCTATTCGGGCAAAAGGGGGTAGTTTAAAACAATGTAAGAATACATATTTGAAGATCGATCGTCCCAGCCAACATATCATCAAATCGATATAGCCATCGTATTTAAAAATCCCATAAACCTTGGATCTGGTTTATCTCAATCATCTTTGCCCTTCTAGTCATCGTCCTTATCCTTCCCCTTGTCCTTTCCCTTTTCCGATACCGGGCTTCCGTGACTATAAGCAGCAAACGTTGTTAGACAACTTTCAAACCAGCATGCAGAGTAGCGGCCAGAAACTCTAGGGGAGGTGACAGGAAGGGGTATAGAGAGGAAGAGAACGAAAAAAAAAAAAAAAGTATACTCACGCAAAAAACAAAATCTTAATCGCAATCGCCAATCCAGCATGCAACAAAATAACGGCAATCAACAACATCTTACTCGTCTTCACATCCGTCGCGCTGAGCACGGGGTATAAATTCCGCAACATGAAGAACACAGTCCACCCAAACCCAATCCCCACAAGCACCCAATTCAACACCGTCAACGGACTCCAACTCACCAGCGCGACCGCAATCCACACCAAATTCGCATACCCATACAAAGCCCAGCACTCAATCAAATCAGCGCCCGTTCCCGCTTCCGCTCCCACGCCCACGCCCATCCCTGCTCCCGCCCCCGCCCCCGACCCGGAAACCCCACCGCCACTGCGCCTAAACCACTTCAAAGCGCCCCACAGTGCAATCGGAACGATGCCCGTGTATCCATAAATCAGCCCCGCGGCGCCAGACAGGAGACGAAAATCGTACTCGAAGTGTTCCCGCCCACTGCGGGCGAGGTACTGCGAGACCGTCCCCGTCAGAAAGAGGACAACGACGACTGTCGTGGCGATCCAGAAGGGCCCGTAGAGATCTGGGTTGCCGTCGAGGACGTCTAGGAAGTTTGTGCGCGGGTAGAGGGTTGCGGTGCAGCGGTGGAGGACATCGGAGGTGTCGACGTCGAAGAATTGGGAGTAGTATGTCAGGGTCCAGAAGCGGTGTTTGGACGGGGTGCCGCCTGGGGATGTGTCACGGCGGTGCGAGGAGGACCCACCGCCGCCTTGGGAGCTTAGGAAGGGAGTGCTGTCCGCGGGTTTGCCGGTGCGGGAGGTTTCTTCAAAGTCTGCAGGATGGGGTTAGAGGGGTGGGTTCATTTTGGGGAGGGGTGTTTTTTTTTTTCATTTTTTTTTTGTTGGAGGAGGTAGGTGGTTTTGGTTTGATTATGTACAGGAGATGCATGATGTGCGAGGGATTTTTGGGGGGCTTATTTGGTTATTTGGAGGGATGCGGTACGTACTGGATGGGTGGAATTCGAGGTCTTCTTGCAGGTCGGTATGGCCAAGGTCCCCCTGTGAGCAACGGCGTCTGTTAGTACGGGTTTGACATGTCAAGAATTAAGGGTACATATATTTTATATGTATATATCGTACCTCAGTGTCCACGTCGACCACGACATCATACCCGCGGTTGGCCATTGTTGCTGCTGGGCGATGTTGCGGGTTGTTTGGTGGATGAATGTTGGAGTTTTGAAGTCAACTCAGATACGGTAAACGACGCCATCCCTATTGCCACTCACCGGCCGTGGCTGTATTTGTTTAGAACAAAACAATTTTATCTCAGCAAAGGGATGCTGTAACTGTTGTATATGGGGTGAATACAGAATAGAATATCAGTAGTATTTGCTGTATAGGTGCAATAGCTAATATATATCTGTATATTCGCCAATGGACACCCAGTCCCAAGTAAACCCTTTGCTAATTCATACACACGTACAGTATATCTTATATCTTTTTTTAATAGAATGATGAATTCCAGTTAGCCATTCCATTGACCACAAAAGCGCCCGTTCGCCCAAGCCAAATACCTGCACCATCCCTTACCAGCGAGCCTGAAAAGCGCTCTTAAGCCACCCCAAACAACGCCTCCATACAGACATAGCGCTGTTGTCGTTCCTCATGATCCAGTACGAAAGAACACCAACAAACACAGCCAGCCCAATTGACCCAGCCAGCCGCCTATACTTCCACATAAAGCCAGCAGCCTTTTGCCTCAGCTCTTCCCGCCGCAGGTCCCGCTTCTGCAGCTCCAGCAGCTTCTTCGCTTCCTCCGGAGTGACCCGCAGAGAGCTGAGATCCCTTGACGTCTTGAGCACGCTGCTGCTCGGGATCTTCTTCCATGCGCGGAAGGGGAGTTTCTCCGGCGGATGGGTGGAGTAGAGCTGCATAGCGCTGGCGACAAGTGCTTCGAGGTCAATTGGGTGAGGCAATTTGGAGAGGGTGAAGTGGATCATTTCCGGCTCGTCGAGGGGGATTTCGAAAAGCTCTTTTTTCCGCGAGAGGATTATGGCGGCGAAGAGGTAGATGGAAACGACTGGCTCGTGGGAGAGGATGAAGTCGTAGAGTCTGGCTATGTCTGCGTACGCTTCGATGTCATGGGCGTAGAGCGTCAGGGTTGCTGCGAGTGCAAAGAAAGGTTTGGTGCCGGAGAGATGGCGGCAAAGATTGGGGTTGGAACAGTGGAGGATGGCCGGGATGAGCTGGAGGTGTTTTAGTGCTGGGGATAAAGTGGGCAGCATGTAGTCACGTATGCGCAAGAGAGAGATCCGCTCAAAGGCGTGACTGGCTTGCTCAGCTCCAAGGACTAGAAGCAGGACCTGCGCGATGTCATGGTAGCCTTGGAAGTAGCATAGCATGGGGTATTTCCTGAGGACCTTGGTTATCAGGTCCGATAGCTGTTGCTTTTTGTTGTCCAACTCCTTTTCGGTTTGGCCTGCAGATTAACGTCAACGGTTTTATTTCCTTTGCATTAACACTGTTCCTTTTGCATGGCAGGGTTGGATTCAAGCATTTTACGTACAGTTTGGGTAGTGTACAAAGGACCGATTCACGTCAAGCTTCACTTGCTCCTCGTCACAGTGCACGGGTAAACTTGTCCATTCGGACGCTGCGGGATGATCTGTACTGGGATCGTATCCCAATAGAACAGGCCCTGTAGTATTTGTCGCAGCATGTAAGCTTGCCATGCCAATATAGAAAATATAGTATCATTCAACGGACAAAACCTACAGGCAGCTTGGCGGAGATCATCATGCAGCAAGCCTCCCTCTGATGTGGACAGGGAGACTAATGCTTGGACATCTCGGGCCTTGCAAGCACGTAGGATCTCATCCCGTTTCGGTTTATGGGCGTCAGGGACGCTTTGGCCATCTGAAGAACGGCGGTTCAGCCCCGATGATGCTCTGGCTCTCTTGGTGGATGGGAGGCTGTTGTTGCTATCCATGGCATTTGCGGAATTGTGGTAACCAGACCCCCATCCAAACGGACTACAGGAGGAGGAGGGGGGGGGAAAGAAATTGTTCTGCAGATCTCTTCAACCGAGGGTTTTGTTGCACTGCGTTGCAGCCCGATCCCCAATGCAAAGACTTTTGGAAAGATGATAATCGTTTAAACCACAAGTTATAACAAAAGGAAAAAGAAAAAGAAAAGAAAAAAGAAAGAACGCCTAGCAAGGGGGGAAGTGAATATCAAAATTGATCAAAGTTAAAGGTAGAACAGGCCAATACTTTTCAACATATCTAGACTGGGGGATACGAGATAACAAAAGAAGAAAAGAAAACAAAAAGAAAAAAAGACCAAAGCCGTTATTGGCAGGCAAAGAAAGTTGATCTCATTCACCAAAGTTACTATTTTGAACCCGGGACAACGAGGTCAACTGGGACGAACGATGATGTGTTCCTCGCGGTGGATAGCTTGCTGAGCATTAGGATACGTGGACATGCGTGATGGTTCTGGGAATGGAGGGTTAGGCAGGCGGCTTGGAATCTCAAACAAACGACGGCCGGTTACGAAAGTGGTCAGCCAGGTGAAACAGAAGGGAGATTGAGATCTGGGCATACCGAGGGATTCTAGATGGAAACCCCACTCCGTAGAGGATATACGGAATATATCAAAATGAATCAAAGACGGATGCAACTCAGGGGGCGGATACTCGATGGGGCGTGGAAACTGTGGCTGTAGCAAGACGGTAACAAAGACGCAACAAACACGAAGCAACCTCGCAGCGACAATCACCTAGAGCATGAAATACTGCTGACATGCAGACGGGATGGGATCCCTGGAACGATAGATGACTGGGGCCGACTTGATAGATAATCTACGCTGGCGTCTTGATGATTGATTTCCCGCAGCAGTCGCCAGGCAACTAGCAGCAGGGTTGGGCCGTTGTTGGTTCCGCGATGATGAGTCGTAAGGCCCCGAATGATTGGGGAAAGCCCAGCACCGATTGGGCATGACTAACAGGACGGGCGGTATGGCCCCGCACTGGGTGGGTTGGGGACACGCCCCACCTGGATGAGTTTCCATATTCGAGGGCGAAACATCCACAACATCAACGCATCCCACACATTCCACAGCACGACTGTGAAGAGAAACCAGCTTCTACTGGGTACGGAGTGCACGCATCGGCATATTTCCCCAAAGTACAACAGTTAATCTGGCTATTAAATGCCTCCAACGGCAACGCGAGATAGATCCTGGCACCGTGCATATATACCCGCATTAGACAGACACACCCTTGCTGCTCCCCCGCGCCATCTGCCGTCTTCAACCTGATATCAGGTCTCTGCCTATTTGTTACATTCCTTGGGATCTGTTGGGGCCGAGATCTCCCTTCTCGTCCGTCCCCTCATTGCTGGGCGTCAAAAGAGCTTTAAATGGCCCCACAGAGCAGAGAGGGGAGCGCTGCTGCTATCTCAGCTTCCTTCACCCTTTCCACCCCAATCTGTCGGGCCTTGTAACCCCGTGTTCGGGGACACAATTGCCTCAGCAACCACTTTAGTGAGGCGCCTGTGTGTATGTATCTGTATACTTCGGCACTCTTATTACTTATTACCCCCGCCGCTCCTCACTTCGGCACCTTCTTCTCACTGTCCTGGTGTAAATGGTCGTGCTGACTTGGTTCACCCTTTTCTTTCGCAGTTGTTGACTGTGGCGGCCATACTACTCCTCAATTATATTTTATTCAATCCAGCTGTCTCTCACTGTCTCCTTGTCAATGTGAAAATACCCCCTTTTTTATATTTTACTTAGTCATCTTTATCTGTCTAAGGCAGCAGCAGTAGCAGCTTCAATTCTTTTGGGTTGAAGGCTATTCGCGACACAGGACCTTACGACCCCAAACATATAACCACCCCCCCCCCCCCCCCCCTTTTTTTTTTAGGGCTTTGTTACCCTGTTAATAGAACCGAAACCAATTCCGATACTATTGTGATCAAAATGCTTTGAATACTTTATGAAGATAAAGGGGGAAAGCCTGCCCTGCTTTGATCATTCTGATTTTCCTATCTTGAAGGCAACAGAATTGTTTACATTCTTTGCAAGCAATTCCAAGTTCTACTCGTACATGTAGAACTGCCAAGATCAATTTTGATGGTATCAACTGGTTTCTCATGAAGCAGCACATCACACAATGTCTCTCCAGACGACATACTTGACCGGCGGCAACTGGGCTACACGTCAAGTCAACATTGGAGATATTATGGCCAGCAGGCAAGGGACTTCAGGTGACGCTACTAGCAAGCCATCAAGGACAACCGTTCCAATTACTGGGGTGCTTTCTCGGACCGTCATACCCGGCCCTATGATCCAAAGAGTATTACCCGCCCGTATACGGCATCGCGACAAGCATGATATCGTCTTTGTGGGCGATGATTTTATCCAGGTCAAAGAACTCGTCGCTGGTGGCCACCTGGAAGACATTGCTACTAAAGCAGATTTTGATACAAAGATACTGGATGCTAAAGTCATCGGGTCCAATGGCGTTACTGCACTAGAAGCGGAAAAGGTGCTGGGGGCGGAATTGGGTGCATCTGCTAGTAAATTGCTTGATGATTCCTGGCATCGACAGATTCTTGTTCTGGTTCTAGCTTCCAAGGAACTCCTGTTTCTTTACGGGACGGAAGGACCATCGGGGAACCCGGAATTCACCTTCGTCCGACGACCCTTACCATCAGATGTTAGCTCTCTCGAACAATACGGCAGATATATCGCTATTGATCCCAGGTTAGTCGATATTCTGCTTCCTTCAGCGTCTGTATCATATAGAATCTAACACGACCGCAAAACAGCTCAAGAGCTATGGCAATTTCGGCAGCATATAAATTCTTCGGAGTCTTCTCCTTGAAGCTCCCATCAGTTATCCGCTCAGAGATGGAAGAAGGGCCAGTTAATCCGATCTGGGAAGTATGGATATGCTCTCACCATCTTGAAATTCTGGCTCTTACTTGGTTGATAAAGTCCCTTGCTAACTAGCGGTAGGAGCGCTTTTTCCGCGCTGATGGTGACATAGTGGCCATAGATTTTCTCTATCCAGCTCCTGGAGATGACGACAGGGTAGTGCTTGTGCTGCTCGTAAATAATCTAACCCAAGCTCATTTCGCATGCTACACTTGGAGAGCTTCTGAAGGTGTTTCAAGGATCGAGGCCAAGAGACTGAGGTCAAGGATACCTGCGGAATGTCGGGTTCCTTCTCTATTCATCCCGTTGACGTTTGCGACCTCCTTTCTCCTAGTCATCCCAGGAGCAATTTACGTCTTTGAAATTAAGTTGGCCGACAGTACGGCGTTAACAAAACAAAATTTGCCAGACCCATATGGCAAACATCCCTTCATAGCGTGGGTTCGACCTAGGAGGAATATTTCCCACCATGAAAAAGAGGACAATCTTTACCTATGTCGCGAGAATGGTGAGCTCGGTTACTTCACAATATGTAGAGGGAATGCTGGATGCAGCCGGATCGAGTCCATTGGCTGCAACGTCGATCGAGGCTTTGCCATTCTCGACTCGGGCTTTGAAGCCGGAGGTGATATCCTCATAGTTGCAGGTTCCATGGGCGATGGTGGTCTATTCGTTTTGGGTGCCAGGAAGAATTCCCGATGTCTTCAAAGGATACCTAATTGGGCTCCGGTTCTTGACTCCGTTCTCATAGGGGATCCAAGCTCACAAACTGTGGAAACCTTCCGAAATGGAGATCAAGCAGTGAGTTTTGCGAACGACCGTATCTTTACATGCTCGTGGAATGGCTTGGATCGAGGATGGATTACGGAATTGCGCCATGGAATTGAGGCCCGGGCTGGATTAGTGGTGGACCAGGAAGACTTCCCAAATGTCTTGGATATATGGGCCTTTCCCAACCCACAAGCTGGGGCAACGTTTTTCTTGTTCTCGAACCCAATGTCATCGTCGGTGATGTCCATTCCTCTTGATGCTGACGATGAACTGTATATGATGGACGAGGACAACACCGGTTTTGATCTGGATAGGCAAACCATCGCTGCGGGAAGCTCTCGAGAAGGCGTGTTCTTTCAAATCACGGATTCGTCGTTGCACCTATCTGTTCTTGGGGATACAACGCTCCGCTACTCAACACGATGCCAAAACCCGGATGAACGTATTATTGCTGCTACCGTCAATGGAAGTTTGTCACTATTTGCAATAGCTCTCAAAACAACAGCGGATATCCACGTTCACCTCCGGAAAGTGGCTATCGATGACAGTGGCCTCCAAACTCTCGCTATTGGGCAACCACTTCCCTTGTCTTGCGAGCCCGTTAGCATGGCAATAGAACAGATATATTCACAGTGTGTTCTTTTCATTGGGACAACTGATGGAAATATTCTAGTCGCGCGGGTAGATCCTGAGCAAGGTCTCGTGCCCGTACTTGAACAAACGATCCTCCTTCCCACGGGCAACGATGAATCAAAGGCCTGCGAAAGTCTCATGGTTATTAAAACGCCTCAGCGTGGTGGACGATTGAAGACAACATTGTTTTGTGGACTTCGGAGTGGGGTTATGGTTTCGTTCAAGGTACAGCTTGATGCGAGCTCCGGAACCATTGGTATGGCTAAATAGATTTATTCCCTCCTTTCACTTCCTGTATCAGTCAGGTAGATGAGTCACTAACGCTCCTTTTTCCCCCTCGTTTTAGCGCTACCTCAAATAGAAGTCCGGAAGATAGGCAAAACTTTTGTTCGAATGCGCAGATATGAATCGGACTCAACGTTTGCCATTGTAACGTGCGGGCGTGGATTATGGAAACTATCTCACGTTGAGGATAAAGATTCGGAAGAATGTGTTCTTCACAAAATATGGGTTACGGACCAGAACAATGTAAATTACATCATTAGAACGTTTTTTTTTTTTTTTTTTTTTTTTTTTTTTTTTTTTGCATCTCACTAACTTTCCCCTCTAGCTTGCCCGTACGCAACCTCACATAGATGTATTTACCTGTATCGACACTCAGCATGGATCAACCCCAGGAGGACTTTGGGGTTCGTTAGTCTGTATCATGGGAAATCAGATGCTATGCTGCGCTTTAGAAAAGATGCCCAAAACAGTTACGAGGAAGATTGCCATCCCAGGCATCCCAAAACGGATAATTTACTCGAAATATTTGAAAAGGCTTGTTTTGGGATACACCACTGTCGAAACAGAAATGGCAGCCGAATGCATTAGGCGTTGGAGACGACCTCGCGTCGACTTTATCGACCCGGATGGGGAAACAGCTTTACCATCCCCTGCTACTTTAACTAATGAGCCGGATAGTGGTTCACCAGATGCGGGGGCCCCGCCGTGGAGACCAACTGGTGGATCCGGCGAAGAGATCACAGGGCTCCTAGATTGGTGTGTAATAAACGGTAAAATTATGCATCATATGATTGTTGTCACAACGGCACAGTCGCTCTCTCCCTTCCATGGGCGGGTAGTGTATATCATCGCTCGACCCAACGCGCAAATTCCAAACCAGATCGACTCGACAGTGAAACACGTTTTTACCTATGATAGACCTGTCAGATCGATAGCACCGTTTAAGCCAAGCTCACTGGTTCTCGGCGTGGGTCAGGAAGTCATTTTCCAAACTCTGGATCCAGTCGCGAAGACATGGCGGAAACTGCCAAAGTACATCCTTGAATCCGACGCTGTTGCCATCAATGTGCGCGAGCCATTCATATACGTCCTAACGCTGAAGAATTCACTTTGCATTCTGAAGGTCACCGACACGGTCCTCACTCTGCACGGTCAAGACGGATCCGATAGGGAGGGCCTTGACCTCGTGAGCCTGGAGGATATCTCCGGCATAACCATGACATCCAATTTAGGCGGCGCCATCGTCGGGCTATCTGAAACCAGCCTCACGCGCGACGACAAACTGCTCCGAAAGGTCTTCACAGCACACATGCCATTATCTGTCATTCGCCTGTCCAGAAGTTCTCGACCACGAGCGGCGGCGGCAGGGACAGCACCAAAGATTCCGGAAGTAGCTTACGGCACGACCATCGACGGGACTGTGTATAGATTCATGACCCTTTCTGAAAATCAGTGGCGGCTTTTACGCTTTATACAGAATGTCTGCATGCAGGATGCGTCCATCTGTCCGCTTACAAAACACAACCGGAGAAAATCCATTGATATGCTGGAGGTTACGGTCTCGAAGCCTGAGTCGCTGCATGTTAATGGGGATATATTGGGGAGGTTGACTGAGGGGGGGATTGGGATGTTGAGACGGGTTATGGGGGGGAAGAGGAGAAATGCGGGTGATGATGAGAAGATGGTTGAGGATTCCCGGGAGAGACTGAAACTGGATAAGTTTTTGGAGCTTGCGGCTGCAGTTGTGCCAAATGCTGAGGATCCGTTTGTGGCTGTTATGGCGTGGATGAGCCCAATGGTGCAAGTCTTCCTGTGATATCCCCTTCATTCTGCAACGAAGGATGGAGCTTGTGAGGTGGTTTATGGTACTTAAAAGGGGCATAGAGGGGTGTTCTTCGGTGTCGACTCTTCTCAGCTCTGCGTGCGTCGGTTGATTTGGGCCTTGAGTATTTCGAGAGTTGAAGCATGTTGGGGAACCAGTGCAATCAGTTCTTTTCATGTTATTTTTTGTGGACGAAAGGCCATGGCGTGGTTTTTCATACGGGACTGACTGGTTGTGCCGGAGATATTCCCCTGTAGGAGGTGGAAGTGGATGAGCGGTTACATGTTTCTACATTTATTGCATGTTTGCTGTTTATGTTTGATGCTCACGTTTGTACGCGGAAATGTGTACTGTTTAAACACTGTTCGACCGGTGTTAGAATCTATTCAAGAAAAAAGAGCCCCTTTTTAGTTCGCAGTAGGCTAGTTACTGACCAGCGCTGCGAAGGTTTCAACTAAATATTTAGCTGTTACAATTCCCATTCCTCCCCCCACAAAATGAAGAAGAAAAAAATAAAACTAAAATTTACAACATTCCATATTTATTATCTCCATGTAGTAGTGTCTTCCTGACGCCTCGATATATTTGAATATAACCGCTCTTTTTCACTGCCTGCATGAGTGATCCTCTGGTCTCTCTCGCTTGGCCACTTCCCCCCACCAAAACTGCTGGAATCAAGAACTTTCTTCACCCAAGCGAATTTCACTTTTTTTCGGCCCACCTCAACCTTACTGAACCAGAGATTTTTATCGCAGACCGATAACTATCAGCTGGACTCCTGTCTCAACATCCCCGACAACAGCGAAAGTAGTCAACGGAAGGTCAAGAACATCTCGACTCAGCCCTCCACGGCTGACTCCGTTGACCTCCCCATTTTCGTATCTCCGACCCACACATAATCCGCACAATCAGCACAAAACAGATATCAACATCTCGCTGATGTCACCGCATTTACCCTCGAGGTGCCTCACGTCGAATTTTACCAGCACTCCTCCTCCTCTACTGCTATCCCCACTCTCATTCAGAGCCAGACTACGCACCACGTGAAGCATCCAGGCTATATATCCTAGCTCACGTCTTCGTACGTTTCCACACACACACACACACACACACACGCACAATCTACACGGTGGAGATTTCCTGTATAACATCGACAGCAAACAGCAAATAGAAGAAAGACATTTTTGACAATAAACAATCAATTCGTTTCGACTTCGTTTCTACGACAACTAAGAAACAGAAAAACATGGCACCTAAGAAAAAGGGCAGCAAGAAGCAGCAGGAGAGCTGGGAAGCTGAGCTAGGAGAAACCGTTCCAGCTGCCACTACCACCGCAGATGCCACTACCGCCGCAGATGCCAATGACGACGACGCTGCCAACAACGCCAATAAGGAAAAAAACAAGAATGAGGATGACGGAATGGATGGCGGCCTCCTAGCCGCTCTCAAGAAGAACAGGAGCAAAAAAGCTAAGAGAAGCAAGGGGGCCGATAATGATTTTGTTGAAGGGGAGGATCCCATGGCTTCTGCTGCTTCTGCTGCTGCTGCTGCAGCAGATGATGCGAGCAAGCAGCCACAGGAAGGTAGCTTTGAGGGGGACGAGGACGACGTCTTTTCGGGGAATGCCAGTGCCCGACAGAGGGCTAAGGATAAAGCGGCTGCGTTGAGAGAAAAGGCTGCTGAGTCTAAGGAGGCTGAGGAAAGAAGCAGGATCAAATCGAAGAAAGAAAAGGAGAAGGAGAGGAAGGAGAGGGAGAAGCAGAGGAAGAAAGAGCAGGTGGGTTTTCCTTTTCTCTCCTTCTCTCCCTTTCTTTGCGTTTTATTTTGAAACAAAAATTGACCATGATCAAATGATGATTGACTGACTAACTGGATGAATTTTATTTTTGGTATATTAGGCTGCGAAAAAGAAGACTGCCGCCCCCGCTGCTGCTCCCGCGCCAAAGGCTGAAACCGCTAAACCGGTTGCTGAAGAAAAACCTCAAGCCCCTGCTGCGGCCCCTCCCGCTGCTGAGACCGGTGGTAAAAAGAAGAAGCTCCCCGCCCATCTCGCTGCGATCCAGAGACAGCAAGAGGCTCTACGGAAACAACAGGAGGAGATTGCGCGCCTTGAGGCTGAGGAGAAAGCCGCAGCAGAAGAACGACAGAGGCAGTGGGAGGAAGAGGAGCGGAAGAAGGAGGAAGCTCGACAACGGAGGAAGGAAAAAGAGCGCGAGAAGAAAGAACAATTGAGAAAAGAGGGGAAACTGCTTACCAAGGCTCAGAAGGAAGCTCAACAGCGTAATGAGCTCCGGAAGCAGCAGATGCTCGCGGCTGGTGCGGTAGTTGCAGGTTTGGAAGCGGAGCTGGTGGAGAGGAAGAAGCCGGTCTATGAGAATAAAAAGAAGCGTAGCACGAAGAAGCAAGAGGATGACCTGGAGGCCGCTGCTGCTAGAGCGGAGGCTCAACGGCTAGAACTCGAGGCTGAAAGGGCAAAGAAGGAAGAGGAGGAACGCAAACGTGCAGAGGAAAAAGCAGCTGCTGAAGCGGCCGCTGCGAAGGAGGCGGAAGTTGGTGGCATTAAAGAGAGCTGGGATATGTCATCAGATGAGGAGCAAGAAGAAGCCGAACCAGCAACCAACGGTGCCAAAAAGGCAGAAGGGAGCGGCAAAAATTCTGAACAGCAGTCTGAGGAGGAGGAATCGTCAGAAGAGGAATCTGATGAAGAGACCACTGCAAATCAACGAGCTATCGCCCAGCGAAAAGCAGAGGCAGCGGAAAGACGGAGGAAACAACACGAAGAGGCTCTTGCCGCGCGATCAGCAGATAATCTCCGATCTCCGATTTGTTGTATTCTTGGACACGTCGATACTGGTAAGACGAAGCTGTTGGATAAAATCAGACAAACAAACGTCCAAGAGGGGGAGGCTGGCGGTATCACGCAGCAGATTGGTGCTACGTATTTCCCCGTTGACGCGCTGCAGCAAAAAACTGCCGTTGTCAACAAGGATGGCTCTTTTGAATTCAAGGTCCCTGGTCTACTCGTTATTGATACCCCTGGTCACGAGTCGTTCTCCAATCTGCGTTCAAGAGGTTCTTCGCTCTGTAACATCGCCATTCTCGTGGTAGATATTATGCACGGCTTGGAACCACAGACTCTCGAGTCCATGAAACTTCTTCGAGATAGGAAGACGCCCTTCATTGTTGCACTGAACAAGATTGATCGTCTCTACGGCTGGAAGAAGATTGACAACAACGGTATCCAGGATAGTTTGGCTCTGCAAAATAAGGGTGTTCAGAACGAGTTCAGAGACCGAGTTGATAGGACGAAACTCGCATTTGCAGAACAAGGGTTCAACTCGGAGCTGTACTGGGAGAATAAGTCCATGGCCAGGAACGTGTCTCTTGTTCCTACCTCTGCGCATACTGGTGAAGGTGTTCCGGACATGCTCAAGCTTCTTGTCGCTCTCACGCAGGAGCGCATGACCAAACAGCTCATGTATCTCACCGAGGTTGAATGTACTGTTCTCGAAGTTAAAGTTATTGAAGGCCTCGGCACAACCATCGACGTAGTCCTGTCGAACGGTGTGCTGCGCGAGGGTGACCGGATTGTTTTGTGCGGCCTGAACGGAGCAATTGCGACAAATATTCGAGCACTCCTAACACCGGCGCCACTCAAAGAACTCCGTCTCAAATCGCAATACGTTCACAACAAAGAAGTCAAAGCAGCCCTGGGTGTAAAGATCGCCGCCAACGATCTCGAACACGCTATCGCTGGTTCCCGTCTCCTCGTCGTTGGCCCCGATGATGACGAAGAAGACCTCGAAGATGAAGTCATGTCAGATCTCGAAAATCTCCTCAGCAAAGTTTCCAAAGATAACCGCGGTGTCAGCGTGCAAGCCTCCACCCTTGGCTCCCTTGAAGCCCTCCTCGAGTTCCTCCGCGTCTCCAAGATCCCCGTCGCCAACATCTCCATCGGCCCCGTGTACAAGCGCGACGTCATGCGCGCAGGTACCATGTTGGAAAAAGCCAAGCAGTTCGCTGTCATGTTGTGTTTTGATGTTAAAGTTGATAAAGAGGCGCAGGCGTACGCTGACGAAGTGGGGATTAAGATCTTCACGGCGGACATTATCTATCACCTCTTCGACGACTTTACGAAACACATGCAGCAGATCACTGAGCAGAAGAAGGAGGAAAGTAAACTGCTTGCTGTGTTCCCCTGCGTGCTTCGTACAGTAGCTGTGTTTAATAAGAAGGACCCCATCGTCATCGGGGTGGATGTTGTCGAGGGCTCGTTGCGTATGCTCACGCCCATCGCCGCTGTTAAAAATAACCCCGTCACTGGTGTCAAGGAGATTATCAATCTGGGCAGAGTGTAAGTGATAATAATCCCCTTTCCAACACGAAAAACATTAAACCAACGAAGAAAATCCTTCTTTGAGCGTTCTAAACATAAATCTAATCACTCTTCTTTTTCCCTTTTGAAACAGCCAATCCATTGAACGCGAGCACAAGCAGATCCCGCTCTGTAAGAAGGGTCAACCCTCCGTGGCCATTAAGATAGAGGGCCCCAACCAACCGCTCTACGGCCGCCAGCTTGAGGAGTCAGACACTCTGTACTCGCTCATCTCGCGGCCGAGCATTGACACACTCAAGGAGTTCTATCGACCCGAGGTCTCGATGGATGAGTGGGTTCTTATCAAGAAGTTGAAGCCGCTGTTTGATATTCCTTGAATTTTTATAATTCTTAATCTACCCCTTGCAATATTTTATATATTTTATTTCCATTTGTTGTGTTACTTTTTAAAGAGGTCCTTTTCTTAGCTTTCTTCTACCTTTTGCTGCCCCCGTCTCCTTTGACATTGCTTTACGTTTAAAATGGCGACGTATTTCTGACTTGGCAAAATTTTTATCACACGCTTTTTTGAATGTAAGGAACTAGAAGAAAAGTGTCCGTCATCTCATGTTTAAAATTTTTAAATTACCGTTTGTTCTCCGCTCTAATCATCTATCCGGCATTTTATTGATCTTCCTCTAGCTCCCCTCTTCTATCCCTATCTATGACTTCAAGGACTTGAAGCGTTCCGTCTTCTTCTATTCAAGAAGGCGAAAGCCACAGAAAAACTTTAGCTAGCTGACTCTATACGATGGTTAAGGTATAATCTGGCTTGGACTTTTACCCAATCAACATTGATGAATGGTATGTAATGAGCGTCCACAGAAACTTCTCATGCAAATGGAAGAAATTAGGCATCTGCTTCATGCTCTTTTTCAATTGTACACTGGAACTGAGTCATTGCAAGAGGGGAAGGGAATAACGTCCATTCGAGTAAACTATAACCAAGATGTAGAAAATATCTCTCACATAAATGGCGTATATATAAGCGGTCCACGTCCATCATGAAAACCTTTTAACCGGCCCCCCATGCATATTGTTATTCCCCTTTTCACCCGTTAATTTCAAAACAGTACTTTTCAGCCTCGTTTTATTAAAACCAGCTATATACATTCATACCACAACATCCCTCTCTCTCTCTCTCTCTCTAGACACTCACTCACTCCCTCCCTCCCTCCCACCGCTCCACCCGTCCCCCCCTGTTCTCCCAATCCAACCAACTCCCATCGTAAACCCCCAGCCTCCCCCTGTCATACCCAGCCTTGACCGCCAACTCCGCCATAGCCCGTGCCCGCACCCCCGCCTTGCAATAGAACACGATGTCAGGTTTTTCCGCCGTTGACGAACCCGACGAAGCCGACGACGTCAATGACGATGTTGCTGATTGTGGCGATGTGTCTGCCTCGGGTTTCTCAAAGCCCATACGTGTGAGGAATTCGTCGGGGGAGAGGAAGAGGGCGTCTGGGTGTGTGCCGATGGGGATGTTGAGGGCGGTGGGTATTATGCCGGTTTCGAGGAGTTCGGCAGGTTCGCGGACGTCTATTAGGATAGGGGAGGGGTGCGAGGATGGAGGCGAGGAAGGGTTCGATGAAGAGGAGGGGAAAGAGGCGGTTATCTGGTTTGTGGTAGTTCTTGTTAGGGCCGCCGCCGCCTCATGGAGTCGTCGGAGCGGAGATGCAAAAGAAAAAGATCAAATTCCCTAACATACCTCTTCAAAACCATACTTCTTGAACTCCCCCTCCTGGCCCTGGCCTGCGCTCGAAGCGCTCTTATTCCTGATTGCACTACTAGACGAGAACCACCTGGCATATAGAACATTGCTATTCCACACGCCGGGAGTGTCCTCCCTCTGCAGCTGTCGCACCCGTCCAGCTCCAGAGGGACATGGGTAATGCCTCGTGGGCCGCGTGGGCGCTGGTGCTGCTAGAGGGACTCCTCCGCCGGTGCCTGTCCGTAGTAATCGGAAAGGCAGGCGAGAAGAAGGGGAGAGGGTGGTTGTCAGAGAACGGGCTGCTGCTATGGCTGCGGACATGCTGGTGGCAGGCGGAATTCGATATTGCTGCCGTTAGTGTTTATTACTTTTTTTTTTTTTTCTTCTTCTCCTTTCTGATGGAATTTGAGGGGTGGATCTGCGGGTTTTTATGCATGCATGTATGTGTCTGTACATACACTACCCCCACTGAGGTTGATGCGGTGATAACAATTTCCACGCTTTGGAGTTGGCGTTGTTGATAACCCCAACTACTAACCAATAATATATATTACATATCATTCACATGTATTTAGATGCCTTTCTTATTCATTGATAAAATTGATAATTAATTTGAGATTCAGATTATCTGATTCAACAGATAATCTGTTATTAATGATGAAATCAGAAAGGTTAAAAATTAGATAACTAATTAATTTAAATTTTAATTAATAATATAATATAAAATCTAAATAATTCAAATAAATAATATTAATTTCATGCATAATAAAGTAAAATATAAATAAATAAATAAATATTGAATTTTTATTAAAATGTTTATTTTATTAATAATTTTTATTTATCATAATGTCAAAGTTTTGTTTTTAAAGAATTAAATATTATAATTCTTTAAAATTATTATAAGAATTTATTTTAAATTATTTATTATAATAGATTTCTAATAATAATTTTTCATAATTAAAAAGTTTTATAATTAATTTATTTTTCTTTCAATCAATCTGTATAAAACTCTGTACTTGTATATTTTTATCAATTATAGAAATCTTTAAAAAGATCCTAGCAATAATCTCAGTTATTCATTTTTATTCAAAGGAGGAATCAAGAAATCTCTTTGTCTATCTGGGATGCAACGTGATTAGGATCTCACTAAATCTGTTCCCACTTTTTCTTCTTTTCCTTCCCCAAACGCATTCGTCCTTTGATATATAGGAGAGGTGCTGCGGTTGCATTCGGACGACCGCCCGGAACATTACGAATTCGTCCCTGATCATTCTCGAATAAGGCCCCGAAGTGCGTAAGATACGAGAAGTCGGACGCGAGCGACGACGGTGAGAAACGGGACCGCCGCCTCCTCTTTTCGATATAATTAAAAAAAATAAAATATTAATAATCTCCCATTGAGCATCTGCCTGCAGTGGATGCCTCCACTGATAACAGGGCTGATTTCCGAAGACTGGTGCAGCAGCAAGCTAAGCAGATGGCTGGGCTACAGTGCAAGTTGAACGAATTTGAACCATCCAGCATTCAGCGTGCCGCATGATAAGCCACTGAAGGGATGATTCTCTTGCCATTGACAAGTATCAGGGTGATCTCTCTCTATGATATCTCGCCTGGAAGTTGAAAGCAGTTGTCAAACTCTGTGTTTGACGGTCCCAGCGATTGGTTCGCCGTTGAACCAAGCATGGCATATCCACAGTCGACTAGATGAGGACGACGCTCTCATGAAGTTGCAGCCATGGATATATATATACTTTCCTGCTCCGAGGAGCCGTGTACGTCCGCAAATGTGTTTTGCAAAGTTGATGCGTTTTCCCTAGATCCTACGCATCAAGCCAAGGCAGTAGATTGTTGTTGATTAGGAAGGACTCCACAAGGAAACACCGCACTGAAGTTTGACTGTAAGCTTATGGAAGCCGGAGGCCAGAAGCTTACTGCGACAACATCGTCAAGATCAATATGTTGAGCAATAACCTGAGTTTCGAATTGCTCAATCGAAGTGTAGGACGCCGGAGGCTGCTCACCACATACAGTGAGTACGTACTTGCTCTGACCTTGTCCACTGGACCATTGATCCCGCGCCGTTCCGTGCAGCTCAGGGTCGTTGAAACTTTTGAATCTGACCGGAGGGCTCCTTGAATTAAAAATAAAAGTTATAATAGAATTAATTAAATAACAGATTGTTTACTTTTAAAAATAAATTAAATAATAGATTTACTCTAGTATTACTTTATTAAATATATTTTATTAATAATTTAACTATTAATATTAAAAATTTTTAACTCTCTCAATTCTCTTTTCTCTCTCTCTCTCTCTCTCTCTCTCTCTCTCTCTCTCTCTCTCAATAGAGATCTTCTTTCATTCCTGCTATAAGCTAACGGCATTCATATATGCTGAAGTAAAAGTTGATAATTTAAATTCAGCATTCAGCTTTTTGCCTGAGAAATTTTCGTTCAATACAGATGAAATATCTTTTACATAAACGGTACGGAGGAACAACAGTTATTTCGCCCGACAGAATACAGAGCCTGAAGATCAGCTGACCTGCCTGGGAAGGGCACAAATTTCGCCCGGAAAACCTTTCGGCGTTGTTCATTCGAACACGGGAGTTTCGGAGATAACGTTACCGAAATCACACCGTTTGCTTGGGGCAAGGGGGGAGGGATTGTTATGCAAGGAACGAGAAAGGTGCCTGCCTAGGTACAACCCGGCTGCAGAGCGGGGATATGTGTTGGCGCAAGGTACCAACGCACCAACGCACCAACGCACCAGGTCAGGGTTCAAGCTCTTGGCCAGGGACTAAAAAAATGATCTCACTGGAATAACCCATTTGGGAGAGTGTGAAGCGCATTTGAAGAGGGTTGGAGCACGGAGTAGAGTATCTGATAACTAATTCCTGTAGAGAGATGTGAACTGGGTTCTTCAGCTTCTATCATTTGTCCTCACACATTGGTTGTGGCCCTAATTGCTCTATACAGTTGTATATCTTCCATATTCCTAAAGGGTACCTCCAGGACCCGAACAGGGGGGGGGGGGGAAGAGGGGGGGGGGAGCTTGGAGGAGCTTACTTTGAGGGGCGGCAGAGAACAAAATTCCCACGAGATTTCAACTATCCAGTTGACACTATGACAAATAGCTGATGCCTTGGATCTCGATCTCCTCGGAGGCTCGGACATCCGAGCACCTTGGTCGAACCAAAGGCTGCTGAATTCTAGAGTAGCGTTAGATCTGGGAAAAAGAAGCGGTTTTTAGCTTGCAGCAGTTCTGACTAGGGTCGTTGGGCGACGACAGTCAAGCACTATGCCGCACCCGCTGCTAATGTCCTGCCCCTGTTAAGCAAAAGCTGGTGAAGGTTGGATGGACACTTTTTAGTCTCGGTTCTGGGCAACCGGCCTCCGCTGACCCGGGCCATAAATTACGCATAACTTCATTTGCGTGCAAAGGGGTTTTGTTGTGAAGGAAATGCTGGTAATCTTGGTAATCTTGGTACTGTGAGTTTCCCCACGACGAAGTCTGCTCAAGATCCCTAACCCCTCCCCTGTCCCGATGCGGCAAGGCCCGGCAATTCTTTGAAGGTTTCTTCCTCTTTTTCGTTTCTTTTCCCCCGACCTCAACAACGTTCAAAACCTCCCAGACCTTCTTCCATCTCTCCCCAAACCAAACCCCTTTCTTCACTCCCTCGCAACCTCCTCCATCTCGTTCCCTCCGGGTTTCTATCGTTCAATTCCCCCCCCCCCCACCCAATCCAATTGGACGTGTTGTTGTTGGTGGCAACTAAGAGGATTGTCACTTGCTCTTTTGAGGTCCTACTTCCCAACCAAAAAAAAAAATAAATAAATAAATAAAATAAAAAAAAGAAAAAAAGAAAAAGAGGAAATCCCCTTTATATAACGCAATTCTCTACGCCCTACCATCGACTCAACACATCCCACATTCGTGGTAACAGACTCCGTGACGACCCCTTCCCCCATCTATCTCCATGGCGGATGTCAATGGGACGTTTGCCTCGCCCCTGGCAGATGCCGGGCTGGTTGCCTCAGCTCGAAATCCCGTTGCTTTGGTCATATCCATCTACAACGGCATGTCCACATGGTCTATCATATTCACCCTCTTCCTGATGCTCGTGGCTTATGATCAAGGTATGATATGATGATCATTAATCATTCCTGAATGCTGTTTCCTCTTTGTTTCGGTTTTTTTTTCTTTGCCCATGAGAAAAAAGCGAAAATGATTAAGGTTAAAAATTCATTTTTTACTATAAATGGGTTTTGTTTTTTTTGTGGTGCTTGCCCTTGCCGGTCGCTAATATTCCCAACAGCAAAATATCTCTGGCTCAAAGGATCAATCGTTGGTCCCATGTTCAAAATCCCCTTCATGGGCCCATTCCTCGACTCTGTGAACCCTAAATTCCTCGTGTACAAGAAGAAATGGGAAAGCGCTGACCTGAGTTGCGTTTCGGTTTTCCACAAGTATGAATATCCAGTGTCTTTTTGCCCTTTTTCCTCGCAAGATGGAAAATGGAAGATCAATTTGCTCACCTGAATCTCCTCCCATTGCTTGATTAGATTTGTTGTTATCGCCTCGTCCCGTGATACGGTCCGCAAGGTCTTCAATTCCCCAGCATATGTCAAGCCCTGCGTCGTTGATGTGGCTCATAAGCTCTTGGGCAAGGACAACTGGGTCTTTTTGGACGGCAAGGACCACGTTGAGTATCGAAAGGGCTTGAACGGCCTTTTTGCTAGGCCTGCCCTGACCAACTACATGCTTCAGCTGAATGACGTGTATAACAGGTATTTTAAGACTTTTGTGGAAAGATCCGCCCAGAACAATTTCAAGGCGGAGCCGTGGATGCCGCACTTGCGCGAATTGATGACTGCTCTGTCGTGTCGCACTTTTGTCGGACACTACATGTCCGACGAGGCCGTCAAGCTCGTCGCGGATGACTACTACCTGATCACTGCGGCTCTCGAATTGGTCAACTTCCCCATCATTATCCCATTCACCAAGACATGGTATGGAAAGAAGTCTGCAGATATGGTCCTGTACGAGTTCAAAAAGTGCGCTGCCAAGAGTAAAGTTCGCATGGCTGCCGGTGGAGAGATCACCTGCATCATGGACGCATGGGTTAAAACCATGCTGGAATCCGCTGCATACCGCGCCAAGATCGCCCAAGGCATCAAAGTGGACCCATCAGAGAAGCCAAGTCATATCCTTCGCGACTTCAGCGACTATGAAATTGCCCAGACCCTCTTCACCTTCCTCTTCGCCTCCCAAGACGCCACCAGCAGCGCCTCAACCTGGCTCTTCCAACTGACCGCCGATAGACCCGAGGTCCTTGACAAGATTCGCGAGGAAACCCTGAGCGTCTGTGGCGGCGATCGCAACATGCCCATCAGCATGAGTATGCTGGATCAAATGACCTACACCCGCGCCGTCGTGCGAGAGACTCTCCGCTACCGTCCCCCAGTAATCTTTGTGCCGTATTTGGTCAAGAAGGATTTCCCCGTCTCACCCACCTACACGCTGCCCAAGGGTTCCATGATTGTCCCCTCTATCTGGCCCGCCACGCACGACCCGGAGGCATACCCGGATCCCGACACGTTTAACCCGGACCGATGGATCACGGGCGATGCGGACAAAGCAGCCAAGAACTTCCTTGTCTTTGGCACGGGCCCGCATTACTGTCTTGGCCAGACGTATGCGCAGCTGAATCTAATGATGATGATTGGGAAGGCGAGTATGCTGCTCGATTGGGAGCATCATACCACGCCTGCGTCGGAGGATGTTAAAGTGTTTGCGACTATTTTCCCCATGGTACGTGTTGTTCATGTACCTCACTACTTACCTTAATTCAACCTCAATTCCTCAGGAATATGTAGCGACTAACAAATACCAAAATAGGATGATTGCCCCCTCGTTTTCCGCCCACGACCTGAATGAGTCGTTTTCGCCTTCGACTCCACTCAACCAACCCTTTTGTTCCACGAATGAAACGAAACAAGATAACTCCCACATTAATACACTTACATAAAGGGAATGGGTATATGTGCCTCATTTCACGTTTTAATCAAATTTTACTCTTCCATTTTTTTCTTCTCCACACCTTTGGTTGGGTGTACGGTCCTATATATACCGCTATATCCCCATGCGTCTTACCGGAACGGGCCTAGGCCGTCTAGATTGGCCATACATCCAACGTGTGCCTCAACCGCTACTGGTGAGTAGCGCAGAGAGAGCCCGGACCGACCGACGTGTTAGATGCACGGTCGTGCTTCCGGTTACTGATCAACACCTTTGACAACCATAGTGTATCGGGGCCTTCGCTGGGCTAAGAATACTTTGAATTGCTAGTGCGATGATTATCGTATGACTTATAATGTCGTCCATCGTTCGTCGCTGTCTGACAAAGGATGGAGGTCAGCTTCTTTCCCCCCAAGCCCCCGACTCTTTGTTTAATCGTCGGGACACATTGCAACGAAAAATAATCCTCCAAGTCACCTAATATCCCTCCCCTTTTCCCCTCGGAATTTTTGTATGTTCTTTTTAATATTCCCTTTTTCTCCCCTGGTGTTCTCGCGTCGTCTCATTATACGTCCGAGATGGTATTGTATGATTTGTTTTTGTCGTTATCCCATTTCCCCCATTCTCCTTTTCTCCTTTCTCTTAATTGAGGCCCCATTGTCCTTGATGCAAGGGTTTCCCTGAAGCAAAAGACATGTTACCGTAGCAATGCTGACATAGGGCCATCTCTTGTTTTTTTTTTTTTTTTGTTTTGCTTTTCAATGGTACTGTGCCGCTTTTTACTCAATAAAATGTGCTGTTGTTGTAATTTTGAATCATTTTGTTTCAAGTATATCTGCGTTTCTCACTTTTTCTTTCTTTCTTTTTCTTTTACCCTTGAATTTCCTTCTCCCTTTCTTCTTCAACCTTCGCCTCGTCAATACGTGCACGACACGCATGATAGGGTTTAGGTCAACAAAGGTGTCAAAGAAAAAGAAAGCAAAAAGCAAAACCTAGATGTGTACACATACACACTTGCATATTGTATCTTACTAATACATTAATTGATCAGTTAAAGAGTTCATCGAAATTCCTCCCATTGATTTTTTTATGTCGTCTGAAAGATGTTAGATGGAAATGAATCCGGTCCTTGCGTAAATGGATGGATCCTTTTTTTTTTTTTTTTAACCCCCTTCCTCCCTTCTTGGAAATTGGTTCGCTAGGATTCACTAGTCGCGTAGCGGGAGATTGCAGAGAGCGGATGAAGGAACTGGCAATTTATGCGGAGGTAGTACAGGTTGAAGATGGATGCGCCGTCTGCAGAGATTTTGAGGATGGGAGGAGTCGACCTTGGCTTCACTTGATGTGAGACAGGGATTAAGGGGTCAGGGGTCAGGGACTGCTTTGGCATTCGTCGAAATGACAGATGACGTGGAAGGGTCATTTATCTTTAAAAATACTCTCCTGGGTCGATGACGACGTGTGCCTACATCAGCGAGATGATGTGCAGCCCGCCATGGAGCCTCTTGCTGTGGGATATTGTATATTGTAGGTCACTCTGATCTGTCCCCATTCCCAAGCCCTCGCCTGCCCCCACCCAACCCTTTCCCCTCCCTCAAAATACCTTGGGGAACTGGGATCTATGGCAGTCCAAGGGTGGCATGATGCAAGCTGGGAGCCATTTAACATGGTTGTAAAGGGCGACACATTGATGAAATCTGAATGATCGGGGCCACCGTAATTGGGAATTCTCAAATTGAGGATTGAGGAAAACAGCATCAAACTCCGTAAATCCGCGGGTCAAAGGGGTCACCCACCATAAAACGAAGCAAGCCGTTATCACACCGATGTAAAAGAAGAGGTGCAGAGGGAGGAGGAATCGTAATTGTCTCTTGTATTTTTATTTTATCTACTCTATGTATTTCATTTGCCTTCTAACGTGAGACTCAAAGTTCGAGTCCAAATCGGCCGCCATAGTTTCCTGTCCAGGGTTATCATCAAAACCGAACTCTGGTCCAACCGTCAGCCAAGACAGCGGAAAATGCAACCAGGTTGCGTGGGGTTTATCAATCACAGACGCCAAACCGGTGAGTAACATAGCAATCCTACGGGAATCAGGAGATGATATGAAAAGTCCATACAGATAGAATCATAAGGCAAAGAATATTGATATCGATAGCAAGAAACACAACAAATTATATTCAAAAAAAAAAAAAAAAAAAAAAAAAAAAAAAAAAAAACCTAACTTGTAATTCACCGCCTTAACAGATATATCTCACGGCATGTCATGTTTGCATCCCGCCTATCTACAAAGCCCATCTCCCCAGAACCACAACCAAAAAAAAATAAAAAAAAAAATTACTGAAACACAGAACATCTCAAGCTCCCATTACCACCCAAACCCAAACCACCCTTTCCTCCCCTCTCCCTTCGCCGCCTGAACTGGCACCTGCCCCGCAGCTTCAGCTTTCACAGCGGTCCCAGTCCCATCTCCACCCCGCCCAGCCGCCCGTGGGTAGTCAATATAGTTCCACGCAAGATCCAGATATAACGGTTTAACCGGTATCGGCTGCATCTTGGGCGGGTAAGTGACGAGCTGGGATAGATCTACGGTGCCAGTGGACGGGTATTCATCCAGTCGTTCGATAAGGGGTGGTTGGAAGGAGTTGTTGGTTTCTTCGTTGGTCTTGTTGGGTTCTAAAGTTAGGAATTCGATCTCGACGATGCCGCGGTATTGCCAAACTAGGGAGCGGAGGTGGGTGAGGAGGGAGTTGACTTGGGGAGTGGAGACGTCGAGGCGGGGAGGAGTGAACTTGTGTTGGTGCTGTTGAGCGGAGGAAGAGTCTGGGGTTGTGGGGCGGGCGGTGGATGCGAGATCTAAAGCGCGGGAAAAGAGGGCTAGGGCGTTTTTGGAGTTGGAGAGGAGGGCGTGGGATCGGCCCACTGTTAGACATCTGGGTTTTCATACGGTTAGTGGGAAAGCTGTATCAAATCCACATTCATGAATGGGATCGAGAGGAATACCTGAGCGCGTGGAAATAGCTGCGCTTCCCACTGAGCTCCTCCATGAAGCTACTATCACCCGCTACACCAGGTAACTCCTGAATGAAATCCATACTCTGCAAAATCGCATCGTACAAGGTCGTTCGTTCGCGTAACCGTGCCAGTTGCCTCCCAACACCTTTCCCACCCGCTTTTGCCGAATGCCTATTCCCCCCTGAGCTTTTACGCTGCTCCAATTCAAAGTTGAGGCCATCGTCCATGCCACACAGGATCCGATTTCGACTCACCCGCCAGCCGATGAGGGCATAATTCACTGCCGTCCGAGTGACTTGCAGCGCCTGCATGCGCTTGTCTCCCTTATCGATCCCCTCAGCGGATAGCTCATCGATAGCGGTCTTCGTCGCATCCACCGCGTCTTGACTGGCAATTATCACATTGTCGTAATGGGCTGCCTTCTCGCTTAGTGACGCAGATTGGCCCGCAGGGCTAGACAGCCAGGATGACAGTTGAGATTCTGCGGCGGACGCAGCGGCTAACGCTTGCGATATGACTGCATCTTCCAGGTTGACCGTTCGAGACCTCCAGGTGATGGTTTGTGGTATATCTTGAACAGTACCAGTAGTGGTCCGTTTGCTGTCTGCACCGGGCTCTGCCAGGCAATTTGGGTCAATTGACTTCACCTCATCCCGAACTCTGGAGTCTGAGGGCATGTTCTTAATCGCGATAGATTCCAGGGAGGCACACCGGGGAAGTTTTAGCTGATAAGCCGCATATCGTAGGCCTGGGTCGATCGTAGTCGATAACAGGTCGCGAAATGTTTCTCGTTTCGCCTTGGTACTGAGTGCGCCGTAGATTACTTTCGCGAGTGAATATTGCTCTAGACATAGATCCCACCTTTTCTTTTCCATCCACAACGCACCCAAGAGGGAGGCTAGATACCCCCGTGCCTCGAGGATGTCAATGCTCGATGCGGAAGATATGGACGGATCTTGAAGTACCGAGACGAGTTGCTTTGCATAGATGGTCGCTTTATTCAAACGAGTGATTATATGTCGCCTTGCAGAGCCGGTGATACCTCTGGTGGATGGATCCGCGGAATGGGTCGACTTCATATGCATTGCGGTAGCCCAAGCCCTGTCTGCGCTGAGGAGAAGAAGAAAAGCATAGCTGTCATTCACATTGTTAGCATAATCTTTCAAACATGCTCCTTATCTAGAAATTAACATAAATAGAAGAATCATACTTGGCATCCTTGGAGATGTCCTCCGCAGTTATCCTAGGTTTTGGAGTGTATTTTTTGCCCCGTGGGGTTGTCTGTCCCATCTTCTTCCTAAGAGTGTGCAATCTGCGGGACAACTGGGCTCTATAAGAGTTGTAATCTCCAGCCAGAAGCGCATCTTCTCTGTGGCTAACGATAAAGGCGGTGATATCCATGGTTGCGGCTAATTGCATGCCAGACCAACCACCGCATATACCTTATCCGCCGCCGTTGAATCTATGTTGTTGCAAGGGATGTTGATGTGGTGAGGTGAGGTTGAAGTTCCCCCGATTTATCACTTGTGTAGTAAAGTTAAGTGCCCCGGTGCCGGAGAAACATGCGGGCCGAAACTCAACATTTCTACTGGCAAAAAAAGATAATTTTGTTCTGGCGGAAGAAACAGACGACATGAGAACAACAGCCAGAATCGCCTTGCTAGCTGCAGTCAAGACTTTTAGAGATACGTCTGCAGACTAGAGGACTGCATTTGTAGCATGGTGTCCGAATTCTCATGATTATCCTTGACTGTCATTCGTGCTTTTTTGTGCTCCCCTCACACGAGCTTCCATCCTCGAATGAGAGAGCAATTTGACCTGCGACATGCCTTACATCTATAACCACCGTTAAACCACCATCACATATTCCCATCTCTGGTTTTGAGGGATGCTAGAACGAGCTGCCCAGCGTCTAGAAACCGCAGGAGAATTTCTTTTCCGCCATTCCAAATGCCACGCTCGCACCCGACGAGTTTTGCATCCGGAATTCTGGCACCATGGCGCTGCTCTCATCGACGTTCCCCTGTGGAGCTTTGAATTCCTTCAACCACCGCGTCCCTCCCCCACCAGACTTTTACCAGCTGCGGAGCCATCTTCCGTTTCTATTAATCACCTTCAAACCACCCATTTGGAATTCCTCTACCCACCAGAGACTCAGGTATTCGCGCGATACTGTCTCCCACATATCATCAGTGGTTCCGTCAATTATAGGAGGAAAATTGTCGGTCGGGCTTATTCGACGAATTCTATTGAACCTGCTGAGCCTCAACAACATCAGCATCAAGGAGAGAGTACACCAGAACCCGAAACCAAGGAGCAGCAGAATCATGAAGACTTGGAGGAACCATACGAGCTCGATAGTGACGAGACATTCCAATACCATGACCTCTACAAAAGTCCCCCAAAGCCTATAGTTTATCCTAAGCGGAGAGTGTCCCCCTTATTGCCGTTTGTGAGGTTCGGGTTGGCATATTGTAACTTTTATCGCCGTCAGCGGGAGACGATGTCGCGGGAACGGATGAAGCAGATGGGATTGGAACATTCTAGGAAGATAAACAGCTTACGCACGATTCCCACCCGTGGGAAGGAGACCAAAAGACGACCGCGGATCGGCCGGGATGGGAAAATAGTTGTGGAACCTAGAATTCTAGGTAAGCTTGATCGATATCTAAAGGGAGAATCTCCACGGAATTATCGATCCGTATGGAAGCTATATCAGGAAGTTAAGAGTCAGAAGCCAGAATACCACTCCCGCGTCCTTGCCTATCTTTCTGACTCCCGGGATCCTTTGGATCGCATTCGTTCCAAAATGGCATTTGAAGTAATCGATATTAAACATCGGACTGTTGAGGATTACGGTCATGTGACTAGATCTTTGATTCAAGATGAGGAGAAGGTCGACTTCGTAATGGATGTTTGTAAGGAAGCAGTGTCAGAATTAAAAGGAGAACAGTGCTGGGATATCGCCATGGCTGCGCTCGTGGATCGGATGAAGTGGAAAGATGCATTTCAACTTTGGCCACTTAAGCCTTTTCTCCCAGAAGACACCCCCTTGAAACAGATAAAATTCCATGAGTTAGCGAATATGCGCAGCTTACTCGACCGAGTTTTGGGTTTACTTGAAATGTTACGGGATCAAAAGTTGGATCTGTCGGAAGCTACACCATTGGTGCAATTTCTAGTTGATCTAATCGTCAAGAGGAAAACCCTGCTGAGACAAACTTCCCTTGAACAGATTCTATTACTGTTCTACAACCTTCAATCCGTCCGTCTACTCGAGAGCCAACATTTCTTCTGGGCGTTGTCAACGCTACGATATCTGGATATTGAATTAAAGACCACTCGTGCACTCCAAGTGTATTGGCATTTTCGTGTGTTAATGGGAACCATAAAGCCGCCTGAGAAAGTTCTCGCTGGACTTTTGAAAGTAGTGGCTGTCCTGCAAAACGCCGAAGCAACTAATCAGCTTCTCAGAGAGTTTCGGTTATTCTATGAAAAGCCGTCAGAAGAGGCATATCGGATCGCACTTATGGCGTTTTCCAGACTGGGAGATTTCCGGAGAGTGGATAATCTATTCAAGGCCTACGTGAAACACTACGGCAACCCGAAGAGCCTCTATTTTGTTAATCCTCTCATACACGTTAATGCCGCGGTTGGGAAGGTTTTCCAAGCCCGAGAGCAGCTAGAAAGCCTGCCCAACCGTTTCTCGCTGAGCCCGGATATAACTAGCTGGAATATCCTCCTCACCGCCCATGCGAAATCTCGCGATAAGCCAGGTGCACTAAAAACTCTTCAGGAAATGATGGACAGGGGATTTAAACCAGATTCCCATACCTTGGGTATTTTAATGGGTCTGTTTGCCAAGGATGAAAGTGTCGAAACCGTAATGTACTTCTTGCAGTTTGCTAGAAGGTATAATGTTCGGCTGCACATGGCAATGCTTCACCCAGTAGTTGAGTCGCTGTGTAAAGAACGGAAGTATGACGCTGCTGAGAAATTCGCGGATTCGGTGATGCAAATAAAGGCTCCTGGTTTTACTACCCGGATGTGGAACGTTATCCTTTGGCACTATGCATTCCTTCCTGATATCGATTCAATGTTAGCAGTGCATGATCGCATGAGAAAGTTAGGGGTGAAATTTGACGATATGACCTATGCTGCTACGATTCTGGCGCTTGTTCGCACTGGAAACCATGACGATGCAATTCGGCTCATTCAAAGACTGGAGGCAGGTCGCCAAGTTCCTGTGACACAGTTCCATTATGCTATTCTTCTGTACGGCTATGCCTTGGTTGGAGACGAGGACATGATTGAATATACCCGGAGAGAAATTGTCAGGAGATTCGGGCATTTGAGCCTTAGCGCGAGATTATCGATTCTCAAGGGGAAAGTTTTGATGGACAAGAGGCTGATTGAAGAAGGGTATTTCGTTGGGTACAATAACGAAGTTAGACTGGTGAATGCGGAAAACTTCCTCGATTCAGTCATGAAGGATTTTAGTATTAGAGAGTGGGCTACGAAAGTCCCCCAACCTGGATCCAAAAAGAAGGCGGTCCGCGATGCGTTTCCTTCTGCTTTTTACGAGGAACTCATCTCCGCTTACAGAAATTATGACGCTACCACTAGACCCAAGGAACTAGCTGAGAAGCTTGAAAGAAAGCAAAACAAGCTTGTCGATAATCCCAAGCTTGTCTCTTTAAGTCAGTTAGCCAACAGAATGGAGCTTCAACTCCGGGATAGAAATTTTGAGATGGTCGAGAAGCTCTGGAGGAAGGCGTTCGATCAAGCTAAACTCGGATCAACAGTTCCAGTCTCTTTTATATTTAATAACGCCGAAGATACTGATAAACATATCTCGGCGCACTCCATGTCAACTTCCCAGAGTTTTTCTCTCTCCGAATGTCTCTCTTTCCTCATGAAATCCTACGCAGAGCAAAATCTCCACTCCAAAATCGCCGTCGTTATATCTGAAGTTCAAAAGGCGGGTTTCGTCCTGACCACTCACGATTGGTCGTACTATATTGAACTGCTTGCTGTCTCTACACGGCGAGAAGACAGACTTAATGCTTTTATCCTCTTTGAAAAGCTGTTTATCCCTAATTACACTGGCTGGGCGCAGGTAAGGGCGAGATCGACAGTGCGACCCAAACATACCCCCTCCACATTCGCTCTACAGGAAGACAGAAATCATTATTCCTCCCATCGACCTGACCATATGGGCAGCGAAGAAAGTTATGCTTGGTCAAAGCTTGAACCTGATCACATGCAGCCATCCTACGACACTATTGTTCGACTCGCTGCTGCCTTGGTTGATGCCAGGGCTCGTTCGGTATTGGATGCTGGTGAGGAGGTCAACGCTATACTGTTAGCTGCTCCGATGACTATGATTGCCATGGGGAATGTACACGACCCCCAGGGTGGTTTTGGACAGATTTTAAATGAGGCTAAACAGGTAGTGCACTCTGGTCCTGTAAAGCCGGTTATGGAGCCTGAGTTTCGCGACCATGAGGAGTCGAATCCCGAGATTTCTCGGCAGGAAGAAGTGACGAAAGATGCAGACACCAGTATTGAAGTTCCATCTCCATACGACCTCATCCCCTTGCCCGACGGTGCGCCGAGGAAATCCGAACCGGACATGCAAATGATCAAAACGCTCCTGGAAGAAGATGCTGAATGGAGGCGGATTGAATACAGAAGGCGAGCCCAACGACGTCAATTCCTGGAAGAAAATCCACTTTTGAACGGCGTACCTCCACGAATCCCACACCACTTACATGGCGGTGGCCGCGAAACGGCACATTGGCAAGTCCTACGAGAATTGGGGCTCTTCAACACACCCCACCTAATCCAGCACGGCCACCTTGAGCTACCCAAGAGGCCGCAAGAGGAGCTAGAGGCAGAGAGGGAAAAAGTGCACAAAGAGCGAATTCTCTGGCGCAAGGAGGAGGCCGAGTGGCGGCGGAAAGTTGAGAGCGGTCGCTGGAAGGATTGGATTCCCCCGCGCAACAAGAGACTCTGGCTCAAGAAGATAGACGCAAAGGGTGAACCGCTTATTCTCCAGTATCTACGTCTGGAAGAGGATGCGTATGACCTCAAGGACCCGTACCGGAAGGAATGGGTGTTCTGGTGCAGGCTGCAGATCTGGAAGCATATGAAGGAGGTAGAGAGGGTCGATTGGAAGCTGTACCATAAGAAGAATCGGAGTAAGCGGTGGCGAGGGCTGCGAGAGTGGCGGGAGGATCTTAATTGGATACGGAAGAAGATTCCACGGCCCGAACAGGTGCATGGGGAGTTTGCCAGTGATTGGGACGACGAGGCTTATGCCATCCATTACCATGCGAAAACGCGTCTGAATCAGATACGGGATATGATGGTGAAAGTCTACAAACTGGCTCATCAGGATATTGTAAGTGACAGGGATTGAGAACAACTTTTGGCTGGGCTTTGGGCTTTGGATATGTCTGTACATATGATACTGTGTATTATATTGTTTCTTTATTGTTTCCTTTATTAAGGTCATTTTTCCATGTTTGTTATAGAGGTATTTTGCCGCCGTCTACGCTGGTATAGCGCATGGGTATACCTTCTCTACCTGTTCCTCTTCACCCCTCTTGCATGCATACGTATATATACAACCATTCTTTTGTTTTTGGGTGTTCTTTGGGGGGTGCACATGACGGTACCACTTGGAGACACGGTAAAGATCGGTCGGGAATTGCACCCAACGTCCTGCCCCGGCTCTAATGTGTCAGAAACCATAGGCGGGCGTAAGGTACAGTAGCCTGCCCTGGCCACCACGACTTCAGCAGGTTCCAGAAGTGGTGTTCTCCACTTAGCACCGACACAGACCTGAGACTCTACATATATGGCCACAACCGTTTCTCTCTACGTTGTTCCCAGAAAGCTGAAGTCAGCTGAAGTAAAAGTCGAAGTGACTTACGTCACCGCCTTTCCGGGGTTTTCTGCCGTCTTCCCGATCAGGCAATATTGATAGATCACATGACTGTAATGCTGGAACGCGGAATAAGACCCTCTGATTGGCTGAAGTAACCACAAAACGCGTAACGCGTAAACACGTTCTCCAGACCGTTTTTCCTCCTGTCGCTGGTCGCAAATTCCAACTCCTTCATCCTCACACATTCTCTCACCAAAAACACCCCCAACCATATCTAAGAGCTGAGACAGAGCTTGGCAATTCTGTCATTTGGATATATGGTTTTCTTTAGTGATTGCCCGTCGAATTAAGACTTTCTCCGTGCTGTTGCCTGTGGGCTTACCCACACCCGCATATTCACCATGGATCCCCAAGATCGCATCCGAGCCGCTGCTGAATTTCTCGATCCCAGTGAGTACCATACTTGCCATCTTATTACTTTCTATGACATGGTCTAAATTACGCATTTTTGTTCCACCTAGGTGATCCTCGAGCGAGGAGGTATGCGGATGCCACTTCTCCGTGACAGAGTGCACTGATGAGAAAGAACACGATTTTCCTAACAAGTGCTGCAGCTATCGAGCGGATATCGTTTTGATGCTCAATCGTGGATTGCGAAGACTCACAGTATGGAATATCTGGACCTTTATTGTGTATCCTTTGAAGTCCGAAGGCATTCGACTGACTTGGTTGATGCCGTCAAATATAGGTCAGCTTAGATGAGATTAGAGCACACAGCGCAGAATTGGCTAATGGGTTTGTTATTTACTCTCCATTGTCAATCCTCACGTCTTTGATCTTAAGCGTTAACCACCCATTGATTAGTCTCTTTACGTCTCCCCACGATTACACTTCAGCCTTCAATGCGGCGTTGAAAGAAATTATCTGCACATTGCCCAATCGATCGGCCAAGGAGACTTCAAATGATACAGTACGTAGCGAACATTAGAGTCCGGGACTTTGTTATGTGGAAATACTGATTATGGGGAACATTGTGCAGATGTACTACTGTGCTTATGTAGGCGCTTTCGGCGAATATGCTTGCAATCCTCGCACCCTGGGTTCATCCCACTTAAACCGATTGATAAGCCTTGAAGGCATTGTTACGAAATGTTCTCTCGTCCGACCGAAGATTATCAGAAGTGTTCACTACAGTGAGAAAAAGGAGGAATTTTTGATGAGGACGTATCAGGATCAGACCATGACGGCCAGCGGGGCTACGAATTTGAATGTTTACCCTCAGGAGGATGATGAAGGGAATCCGGTATGTAGTTCGACCCCTGAGCTTAGTGGAGGGAATATATTTTCCTGGCTAACTCGATTAATAGCTGATCACCGAGTACGGATATTGTATATATCGCGACCATCAAACAATTTCGATACAAGAAATGCCCGAACGTGCCCCGGCTGGGCAGCTCCCTCGCGGTGTTGATGTCATACTTGACGATGATCTCGTCGATAAAACCAAACCAGGTGACCGGATTCAATTGGTCGGGATACATAGGTCTCTCGGAAACCGAAATGCGAGCACGAGCAGCTCTACATTCCGCACTGTGATCCTAGCAAACAACATCATTCAACTCAGCTCGAAGTCGGGGGGTGGGATTGCTCAAGCGACCATAACAGACACTGATATCCGCAATATCAATAAACTTGCGAAGAAGAAGAACGTCTTCAATCTCCTGTCTCAGTCTCTCGCACCAAGTATATATGGTCATGACTACATCAAGATGGCCATTCTCTTGATGTTATTAGGTGGCATGGAAAAGAATCTGGACAATGGAACCCATCTTCGTGGCGACATTAACATTTTGATGGTTGGTGACCCGTCCACCGCCAAATCACAACTCCTTCGTTTTGTCCTCAACACAGCTCCTCTTGCCATCGCCACGACCGGTCGAGGCTCCTCTGGAGTTGGTCTTACGGCAGCTGTAACTACTGACAAGGAAACTGGTGAACGACGATTGGAAGCTGGTGCCATGGTTCTGGGAGATCGGGGTGTTGTCTGCATAGACGAGTTCGACAAAATGAGTGACATCGATCGAGTGGCCATCCACGAAGTCATGGAACAGCAAACAGTCACGATCGCCAAAGCTGGAATCCATACTACGCTCAATGCCCGATGTAGCGTCATCGCAGCTGCAAATCCGATTTATGGACAGTACGATACACATAAAGACCCCCACAAGAATATTGCTTTGCCGGATTCCCTTCTCTCGCGTTTTGATTTACTCTTTGTTGTTACAGATGATATCGAGGATGCTAGAGACCGCATGGTATCTGAACATGTTCTCCGTATGCATCGATACAGACATCACGGCACAGAAGAGGGTGCTCCGGTTCGTGAGCAGGTTAACAGCACCCTTGGCATCGGATTGGAAGAGAATCAAGACTCCAACCGCCCGACTGAGGTTTATGAGAAGTTCAACGTCATGCTCCATGCAGGCATGTCCGCGACTGGTCGGGGACCAAACAAGAAAATCGAAGTGCTCAGCATGCCATTCATTAAGAAATATATTCAGTATGCTAAATCAAGAATCAAGCCCGTGCTCACCAAGGGAGCCGCAGATCACATCGTGGCGACCTACTCCTCCCTCCGAAATGACGAACTCTCCGGAAACCAGCGGAAGACCTTACCCATGACCGCACGTACTCTCGAAACCCTCATCCGTCTCTCCACCGCACACGCCAAGGCCCGTCTGTCAAGTAGAGTCGAAGAAAAAGATGCAAAAGTAGCAGAGTCAATCCTCCGCTTCGCTCTATTCAAAGAAGTAGTCGAGGACGAGCGACGCAAGCGGAGAAAGACAGCTGCTCTGGAGTCCGACTCGGACTCAGCTGATTCGGACTCCGACGCAGAGGACGCCCAGCAAACACCAGCTGCTCCTGGTCCACGCTCAACTCGCCGCCCAGGCCTCAGGGGCAGCACCGCCGCCACGCGAAACGGAACCACAGCCACCAACAACGACAATGGCGGTGACGACAACGACAACGACAGCTTATACGACGCCAGCCCCAGCTCCCGCCGCACCCTCCCCGCCTCCCGCCAAAACGGAACCCAACTCGGCAGCACCACCACCCAATCCGAATCCCAGATGTCTTTCGCCTCCTCCCAGCCTGCCTCCCAGCTCCTCCATTCCCAAACGGACAGCCAATCTCAGATGCAGGGGCAGCCCGGGGCCAACTCTATCGTAGCCGCCGTTGAAGCTGCTAGAGCTCTGCCGCCGTTATCAGCCGCTCGTCTGGTGACGTTTAGACAGGCGCTGGGCCAGCTGATGAGGTCTGAGCTGTTCGAGAGTGATTCTGCTGGTGTGCGGGAGGTGGTTGGGAGTGTGAATGGGGTTGTTGAGGGGGCGGGGGGGAAGGGTTTTGAGCTTGCGGAGGCGGTGCAGGCGCTTGGTGTGATGAATGAGAGGAATGAGATAATGTGGGCTTTTTCTTTTCTTTTCTTTCCTTTTTCTCTTTTGGATGTGGACTAACGAATTTTCTTGATAGGTATCTGGGTGACGAAACGGTTTATCGGATATGAGATCATATTTTTGTTTTTTTTACAACAGATTGCTCAGCACCTCTTTTCTTATATCTTCCTTTTCCCCCATGATCATATAGGCGTTTAGTTTCTAAGGGGTTCGCTCTATGGGCACGTCCAAGGAACCTGTCTTCCCCTTTCTCCCATGGAATGCTATTTGATTTCTAGAGGAGGTTTCTGTATTGGAGTGTTTCGGGTTCGCCTCTTTTTTTTTTTTTTTTTTTCCGTCCTTATATTTCATTTCATTTCGAGCGTTGAAATATTAGATAGCCTATGAGTAACGTCATATATTTGATGGAGATTGAAATCTCCTTTCTTCAAATGAGCCTTTCGGCGCTTTGTTTCTGTCGTCTCTTTTTGTCCCCCTTATTTTTACAGCTCTATCAAATGCCATGAGATCCTTTGTTTCTCAGTCTCATCACATTTACTCCTTATAATGCAAACAACAGAAAAAAGCTCACAGATCAAGCTCTTATATAGCAAGCGTTCAACCGACATCTTAAATATTGTGCAAACAAATCAAGAAGAAAATAAAAGAAGTTAAAACAGTTCTTGTTTCTACTGCTTCTTCCTCATCTCCCCACGTCCCCACGCCAACTCAAAACTATTCTAATGAGAAAACTCAAGCTTAAAAAAGAGAAGAAGAAAATGAGAAAAAAGAAGAAAAAATCACATTCCTAAACACCAAACAAAATCCGACCCAGCCCAAAGCAGCCAAAAGCAGCCAACCTGAATCACAGAGTCCCTCAATGGACTCTCTTGCTGCCCCATCAATCTATTCCAACCTCTTCCGCCTCAATCCTTGCCAGCGGCGACGGCGCCCTCCTTCCACCACCGCCACCGCCACCGCCATCCGACAAAGACGAAGCAGACTTGTTCTTCCTCTTCCGCTCATTGCCAGACGTCGAAGCTGCAGAACTGCCCCTGCGCGGCCTGTGGCGCTCATGATTGCTGCCATTGCCATTGCCATTGCCATTGGAAAAGTCATCATGGTCCGAGAAGCGATTTGGCGTCGTGCTGCGCGAGGAGGTGCGGGAATGCGATTGTGCTGTTGCTGGCATGGTTGGGTCTGAATGCTGGTGTTGGGAGTGGTGTTGGGAGTGGTGTTGGGAGTGGTGTTGGGAGTGGTGTTGGGAGCGGCGTTTCGTAGATGAGGATGAGGAGGTAGCTAGAGCCGTAGATATAGAGGAATCTCTATGATGATGCGAATGGCCATGACCATGGCCATGCTGCTGCTGCTGCTGCTGCTGATGATGATGATGCTGCCCACCAGCACCCAACGGAGTGACGAGCTTCCTGCCACCACCCCCGCGCACCCCCTTCGCGCCCCACAACCACCTGATCCACCACAGCCAGCCCCCTTGCAACCGCGCCCTCTCGCGCCGCTGCTCCTTCAGTTTCCGCCTCAGCACAGCGCGCCGTTCATTCTCCTTCTCCCAGTAATCAGTGCGGTATTCGTCCCAGTTCTCGCGGAAGGCGGGAGAGAAGGATTTGGGGAGCAGGAGGAGTTTGATGTGGTCGCCGCCGGGGTTGATGTCTTCTTCGACGAGGGTGGTGCCGGGCGGGAGGGGGGGCGTTTCGCCTTGTGTGGTCAGGAAGGGTTCGTCCGCGTAGGAGGGGTAATATGAGGAGCTCTGTTGCTGCTGGGGGTGTGCAGCTGAGAGGGTTGCGCGGGATCGTTTCCCTTTCTCTTTCTCACCGCCGCCAGATGCCGTAGTCGTCGACTCCACATACTGAACCACGCCCCCCAACCCGGTCAGCACAGGGAACGGAAACAGGAACCCCACCCACGACCAGACCTCCACCCACCACGGGCCCCTTGACACCACAATCTTCGTATTCATCGCCCTCAACCCACGATTCGCGACGACCAACCACCTCCTCGGCCACCGAACGCCCCTCTCCCACTGGCCCGTGCCCCAGATAAGCACGCCGGTGACCACGCCGCCCATCAGGGCGACCTTCTCAGCCATCTCGACGACCCAGTAGACGGAGCCGCCGACGCCGCGGCCATCTTCGCGCGGGCGGAGGAAGAGGGCGTAGGCGAAGTAGGTGACCCAGCAGGCGAGGAGGAGGAGGAAGAAGGTGTTTTGGCGGCGGCGGGCGCGGAGAGCAAGGTACTGGGAACGCAGAGAGGATTCGAGGATTAGGAGGTTGAGGTAGATTTGTGGGGGGGAAGAGGGGAGGGTGGAGAGGGGGTCTGCGGGGAGGGTTGCGGTGGGGAGTGGGAAGGCGGTGTTCTCTTGCGGTGACGGTTGGGTATATATGGATGGCGACGGCGATGGCGATGGCGATGGCGATGGGGAGTGCTGTTGCTGGTGATAGGGGAGGAGAGACGGCTCGAGCGGGGGAGAGGGAGGGGCAGAGCCGGGAGGGGAGGCCACGGGGGAGAGACGCGGGGAGGGGGCTCCTTTGACGATCTGGTCAAGGCGGGATGACATTGTTGGGGCTAGGGGGGGAGAGAGAGAGGCATAGTAGCCCGTCGCGAGGGAGGGAAGGGAGCATATGCCAGCAATCAGCAGCTGGTGGGTGTGGGGGAAGAAGAGGGTGTGAAGTTAAGAGAAGATGAAGATAGAAGATGTTGTATTTATGTCAGGCTGGAACACATGACCCGCCGCTGTCTCCCCACCACCGACACCAGCGTCAAACTCACGGCGCAAACCCAGACACCACGCATGTGCAGTGACAGGAGGAGGGTGGATTCAGGGAGGGAATTGTAGATTGGGATGCTCTCACGATCTCAGCCGGAGAGCATTCATGGATGCTAGTAACCTGTAACTATGTGGCTACGTAGACCGTGGTGGCATCGTAAAACAACCACCAACAACAGGATCTCCATTCAATCAATGCGGAGAGAAGGCGGCTGCAGACGTCACAGGAAGAGCTGCCCCGTTCTCATCCTCATCTTCTGCTGCGTCGTGTTGGTCTCTTGGTCTCTTGGGGGGAGTTGGCGTGTCCCACTCCGCCTCCTCATCTTCATCTCATCTCAGCTGCTTGCATCCGTGATTTACTACCACGACAACTCCAGTCAGCGGCTCCATCGCAGGAACGCCACCCACCTCTTCAATCGCAGATCGCAGCCTCCAGCCTCTTCGTGACGAGTTCTCCCCTCCGTAGTGTCATCCTCCTCTGACTATCTGCTGCTGGCTGCTGCTGGCTGCTGCTGGCTGCTGCCCTTGTTTCCGCCCGCATCCGGCCTGTGGCAGCAGCGCGCCCTTCAGAATCCTGCTGCTGCCTTCGACGGTCCCTTCAACACCAAACTCCGGCTCTTATGTCCCCATCGGATCTTGAGACCCTCCGCGTTACATACTCCTGTCTACCGTAGAGTCATATATACATATATACCCGCCTGGCCTCAATGCCCTTGTCGCTCTCGAGTGGCAGACCCCCTCTGTCGCTCGCTTCCATCCGTCGTTCAAAGTGCATCCGCAAACTCGCCTCTCCGCCATCCCCCTCCTGTACCTGGCCCGACCCAGACAAAGGCCTGCCTGTGGTGCGATAACTACTGCTGCTGGTGCTGGTGCTGGTGCTGGTGCTGGTGCTGGTGCTGCTGCTGGTGACTCGTCCTCCTCCACCCTTTCGCTGTCGCTGCTGAATCTCCCTCATCTGCCAACTTTCCACGCCCATTTCGAGTCCACCCTCGCTCACTCCCCGACCGACCCCCAGGCCCCGTCATTGCCATCGCCACACTTCCATCCCGCCATGGCTGCGACGGCATCCACGGCCTCGGGCTCCCCCGACGATCTGCCGGCCCGCGATAAACTGCCAGATGAGCCACGGGGGAAAATACCCGATCGGATTACTGCTCCTCTCTTCCCGTTGGGCTACAAGGAGGGATTCAGCCAATGGGTATGTACACTCGTTTCTAGCTTCTATCCATACATACATACATACATATATACATACATATATATATATATATATATTTGCGCGGGCGATTGATGCTAATACTATTTACAGTGGTCCAGTATCCCCGCTGCAGCCGCTGAACACAAAGTCCTCTCTTTCGTCCCGTACCTCCAGCATCCCCCCACCCACACGCAGACCGGAAAGGACGCTTTAACCCCGAGCGAATCGACCGACAGCCTCACCTCCGCAGACCCCAGCCAGGCCGCTCAGGTCTCCGCCAAATCCATCAACGACCCCCATGGCCCCCGCACCTGGCGCTCCACCATGGTCGAGCTATCGGGCAGCAACCGCGCCCTGAACGAATTCTCCGTCGAGCGCGTCGGCGAGAAGGTCGAGCACAACCTCGTCGTCCTCCACGGCTACGGCGCCGGTCTGGGATTCTTCTACAAGAACTTCGAAGCTCTTAGTCGCGCCAAGGGGTGGCAATTATACGCCCTCGACATGCTGGGGATGGGCCGGAGCACTCGCCCGCCCTTTAAGATACACTCCAAGCAACGCCAGGAAGCCATCCGCGAGGCAGAGGATTGGTTCATCGACGCCCTGGAGGAATGGCGCGTTAAGCGCAAGATAGATCGATTCACGCTCCTGGGTCATAGTCTGGGCGGCTACATGGCCGTCGCATACGCCCTCAAATACCCCGGCCGCCTCAACAAGCTCATCCTCGCCTCCCCCGTCGGGATCCCCGAGGACCCCTACGCCGTCAGCGCCAACATGCCCGAACCAACCGACTCCACCCTCGCCAACGAATTCACCCAGGATCACAACGACCTCACCAAACCTCCGCTCTCAAAATCCGCATCCTCATCCGCATCCTCATCCGCATCCGCATCCGACAACAACAACTTCCTCAACGCCAAAAAAGCCCCAACAGACTCCTCTAAGCCCGCGCCCCGCCGCCCCCTCCCCAAGTGGCTCAAATACCTCTGGGACGCCAATGTCTCCCCCTTCAGCCTGGTTCGCTGGTCCGGCCCGCTGGGCCCCCGCCTCGTCTCCGGCTGGACATCCCGCCGCTTCTCCCACCTGCCGCCCGCCGAGGCCCAGGCTCTGCACGACTACGCCTACTCCCTCTTCCGCATGCGCGGGAGCGGCGAGTACGCGCTCGCCTATATCCTGGCGCCCGGGGCATTCGCGCGCAGCCCGCTCATCAGAAGAATCCATGGGGTCGGGAGGCAGGTGCTTAGCGAAACTGCTGGTTCGACGGTGTCCGCAGCGACGTCGTCGACATCTGTCTCGACGCCGACGCCGACGTCTGCGTTTGCAGGAACGGCAGTCCGCGAGCCCGGGCTCCCCATCACGTTCATGTATGGCGAGCATGACTGGATGGATGTGGCGGGGGGGTATGCGGCGCAGGCGCGGATCGAGGAGGAGAAGCGGCGGGTGTTGGCGGATGCGACGCCGGAGGAGAGGGCGAGGGATAGGGGGGCGGCGAAGGTGGTGATTATCCGGAATGCCGGGCACCATTTGTATTTGGATGGGTGGGAGGAGTTTAACGAGGTTATGTTGGGGGAGATGAGGGCGGTTGAGCAGGAGGAGAAAGGGGAGAGGAGGCAATAACTGGGTGGGATTTTTCCATGTTATGCTGCAGTGTTTTTTTTTTTTTTTTTTTTTGGTAATATATGGGTTGGGCGCACTCTCTCTTTTTCTCTTTTTCTTTTCCTCTTTTTTTCATTTCCTCTTTTTCTATTTTCCTTTCCTTTATTTCTCTTTTCCTGTCCTTTCTTTCCTTTCTTTCTTTCTTTTTCTACATGTTTATTGTCGTATGTTTGATTTCAGGGGATCCTCCATGGGATACGCCGTACCAGTATCTGTGTTGATAGAGCTGTGCATATAGTTCATTGGTAGATGATCGCTCCTTTTGGCGGTTGGCATGTTCTGCTACAAGAACGTCTGTCCCTCTCCAGTGTGTTATAATAGCAATAAAGCAACAATCGCTGCAGTAACAGAACAGTTGGGATGTGGCCAGCGAATTGACTACGGGTTTTGTAGCTGCTGCTTCAGGCGGGGGGGATCGATCAGGCGCTGACGTAACTGACCAACCAACCAACCGCCCGGTTTCCATCCAAGCACATACACCTGAAACCTCCAACCTCCAATCTCCAACCTCCAACCTCCTCTACTGCAGAAGTTGGTGCAGAGACATCGACAGACGTATCTGTCGTGCGTGAATGCCCCGCTTGCTCTGTGCTCCTGGACATGCCCGCTGAGAGGGACCAGTTTTGCCTGTTCCTCCCCGGCGAATTTCCTTGAATCTGCCTGTATGTTAGGACCATGGACATCCCCTTTCCCTGGCACCTGGGGGTGTATGATGCCCATTGCCATGCAACAGACACCATGGCATCCATTGGTGAGATTGTCCAGATGAAGACGGCAGCCCTGACGCTCATGGCTACGCGTGGCGAGGATCAGGAGCTTGTTGCCCAGGCTGCATTGACGTATGCTCCGGCCGCAGACTCGGACTCGGACTCAGTCGACCGGAGGAAGCCCAGAATCATCCCATCATTTGGCTGGCATCCCTGGTTCTCCCACCAAATAATCGACGACATCAATTCAGAAACACGCAATGATCCACCATGTTCCAAAGCGGAGCATTACAAAGGCGTCCTCACCCCGCCCACCAAGGATGAAGGCCTGTTGCACGCGCTCCCAGACCTATACCCGTTGTCCAAACTAATTGCAGATACCAGAGCTCGACTCCGCCAACACCCTCATGGGCTGGTTGGAGAAATCGGCCTCGACCGCTCATTCCGCATCCCGAATGCTTGGCTCCCCCATGAGCTTGAAAAGAGAGATGCCAGCCTGACCCCTGGCTCGCGGGAGGGGAGAAGTTTGTCCCCGCACCGGGTCGCGCTGGCGCATCAACGGCAAATCTTCAAAGCCCAGCTGCGGCTCGCAGGCTCCATGCAGCGGCCTGTATCCGTTCATTGCGTCCAGGCACATGGCGCTGTCCTCGAAGTTCTTCAGGAGCTCTGGTCGGGCCATGAGAGGAAACGCGTCTCTAACCGGCAGAGGAGAAAGCGGCGGCTCAGCGCGGACAAAGCGCACGAGCACGAACAGAGCGATCACGAGAAAGACAAAGAGCATGAAGACGACCCGCAAACGGCTGTAACAGCGTCCCGCCCGTTTCCGCCGCGGATCTGCATGCATTCGTACTCCGGCCCGCCAGACGTGCTGAGGCAGTTCCTGCATGAATCGAACCCGGCCGATACATATTTTTCTTTCTCGAGTGTTATCAACTTTGCGGGAGGCTCGTCGGAGAAGACCGTCGAGGTTATCAAGGCGCTTCCGGAGGACAGGATACTTGTCGAGAGTGATCTACATTGTGCTGGAAACCGGATGGATGAGTTGATGGAGGCTATTGTGCGGCAGGTGTGTTCGATCCGTGACTGGGATTTGGAATATGGGATTCGCATCCTGGGTGAAAATTGGACGCGCTTTGTTTTTGGGTAGCCATGGCCCATTACCTGCCTCTCGTCTCTCCATCAAATGCCCATTTATGAGGGTTCTATCACCGTGTTTAATTTTATTTATTTTATTTATTTATTTATTTATTATTATTATTATTATTATTATTATTATTATTATTATTATTATTATTATTATTATTATTATTATTATTATTATTATTATTATTATTATTATTATTATTATTATTATTATTATTATTATTATTATTATTATTATTATTATTATTATTATTATTAGTTTTATATTTTTGGGCAGATTTCGGGGTTGCCGCCTCGCAAGATCCCAAGGTGGGATTTAGAGCAACTATTCCTTGAACGACTTCCATTTCATCTTTATGAATATTTTTGGCTGCTTCTCAGAATCACAGTCTTCGGAAATCTTTCCAAGAGGCAGCTTGTCCTCTTTTTATCCACTGCAACAAACAAGCAGCGCCGATCCTGCCCAGTCTTCAATCCTAATCCGTCTGGAGAGCAATGAATTATTGCATGTGCTCTACACCTCTGAGCGCTCTGCCGTGGGCGGATTTTGCATTGGACGAAACTCCCCGTGCTGTTTCATATCCCCGCCGAAGCAGGAACCACCAGTTATATTACCTGCACAGCAGCAATGTGTGATCTGTCGATTGGCCCCCCCTCTGCAGATCCCAAATACGGCGACAATATGAGTTCTGACACCTGCACCTTGTCATGCTCTGACCTTGGAAGCGGATAACGGCACTAGAATTTCGAGATCCCTGGAAGGCTACCAGCCGAACAGTTTTCAGGTTTTTTTTACTTTATTTTATTTTATATTACATTATATTTTTAACCAGATGTCAATTACAAGCGTGTGTAAAATGGTGCTGTCGAAGATTGGAAACTGGGGGTTGTGTACAGACCCAGGTTTCTCGCGTTACAATTTCAGGGGCTTAGGGGACCTGCTGTTATTTACTGCGCAACTTGGAAATAATAATGGGCGGAGGTAACAGAGGAATGTTTCAGCTCAGTTGTCTGGACTTGGAGTTATCAGTCCTCGGAGTGTCGATCATATATGCCCTCCAATTACGTTGACTCGTGGACCTCTTGACCAAAATTGAAGACAACTAGAGATGCGGACGCAGGACAATATTGAAAGCAGCCTAAAAGCCATCCCAATTGAGCTTGCGTTTGCTGCCTGAACCTTCAAACCAACATCAAGATCCTGCCTGTGGCGTTGGGAATGGTTTGGTAGAAAATGCTCCTCCTCCTTTTTTCTCTCTCTCTTTGTTTCTGCTGTTTCGTTTCTTGTTACTCTGCATCTCACGCCTCAGTGATCCCACACTTCACCTGGATGAACCGTTGGGCGCAGGCTACTGACGCTTCAACGACAATATCTTCACGCTTGATGGAGCGTTCTCCGCTTGATTAAGGAGATGTGCTACGCATCGGCGTTCCGCTTCCCAGAAACGGAGATTTTTCCCCATGGTGGACACCATCGTGGCAGATTACCTACGAGGATGGTACGGAGTATGCCCCGGTATTTTTGTTAATAGCGCCCCCCTAATATTTTAGTGGCCGAACCAAAATTTTGGGAGAACACGCATATATTCGGTGGCAGGCAGGGTTAACCCTAGAAATTTATATGCAATATCCTCGGAATCGTAGAAAGAAATCTCTGGGCTCTTGTATGTTCATCTCCTGCCTCTATAAGTTCTCATATTGATTCTCTGTTATAGCCTCCCAAGCCTGAATAACAACCGTATGAAAGATTGCCATAAAAGAGATTTTTCCTCTTCTCCACAAGGTTTCAATACAGCAGCGATTGAGTTTAGATCGGCGGAATATGCTGGCCATTGCATCGGGGTTATTCCCATGTTCTTGAAAGTCTTGAAAAGTTGCACCTAACGAAAATACCGGGGCATGCCTGCGCTTAATAACGGTGTGCTCAAGGGCCAGCTATCGGACTTGGCTCTTGTTCATGTTCCCAAGCCACCGGGCGTGGATCTCCTGCACAGGAAATAAGATTTTCAGTCCCTTTTGGGGATGGGGGGGCATTTTCAAATGGTCTACGATGCACAGAAGCAGCCACAGAGCCAGTGCAGGGTGACACGGACAGCGGGATATGGGACTCGTCAAGCTGCACAAAATCGGGCAAGCCCACGTATTTGGGGTGAATTACGACTGCTCGTGGAGGCGTGGTCTAGGAGATGAGGGGGGGGGCGTTTCTTCTCACCTCCGTACCTGCATATCCTTTCCATCATGCCATTTCCTATGGGAGTGCTCACCATAACTTTCCCCCGGAACCAATTGCACAGACTGAAGACTGAAATCTCGTTATTTCAGATAAGCAGGACGTCTTAACGATCACGTTCTTTGGATTCTTTGGAAGGAGGTTTTCGCGTGCGGGAGAGGTATCTCGATCAATAATATACCTTTTTCTGGGGACTTTTGGCAACCCGACATTTCCAATGGCATCGAACGATAGGATCTAGGGATTCGACAACACAGAGCTCTCGTCGCTCAGCCGACACATTCCCAATGAATCGCTTCCCCGAACCCCTCGATTGGGGCGGTTTCATAACAACTGTCATTTCAGTCAATACCTTCTGGTGGATCTGGGACATTCCCCTGATATGGCAGAGGGGATTTCGCGCATACATCGACGCGATTACCTGGGAATGTGTTCGACTTTACATGCCTTCCGTCGCCGCGGCATTTGCAATTTATCACACAAGCGATCGCGCTCGCTGGCCCAAGCTCTACTATTTCGGCGGCCGCGATGAAGCACTCACTGAAAGTATGACCGATGCGGAGGTTATGAGGATAGTGGTGACGGACTCGCTAAACGTGACTGCGACAGTTTTGACGCTCTCCCAATTGTTCATCAAGGGTTCGGATATGCTATTCAACACGGCACTATGGGCGTTTCCGAGCCTTCAAGTGTCGCTGATCGGTATTTGGATTGTCGGTTCCTCGTATACCATAAAACGCCCGAGACAGCATATTTTCATGGGTGGAGCTGTCTTAATCCTTCTGATCGGCTCCTGCACCGGAGTTATCTTAATGTCTTCGACTGTGACAAAAATCCAAGCGTGGCTACCGGCAACTATGCTGTTCATTTTCATGGCGACACCTTTTTGCCTGTACTTGTCGGAAATTCTTATAACTTCAGTTGTGCTGGTTGCGATTATGGGCCGAGTTGGAGGTCTGGCGTTTACTGCATTACTTCCAGGGTATTTCGTGCCATCACCTTATATCAAACACCCAGTGTTTGGAACTGCCTACCTGGTCATGGGAATTGCGGGGGGGATCCTTGCGGTTTATGGCAGATTTCGACTGAAGCATATCTGCCTGGTCCTGCAACAGGGGGAGACTCCTCGAATTGGAGCTTCGCTTATGGAGGTAAGCCGAAAAGCTTGGTATATATTGGCAGGCATATCCTTGCTCTACTTTCTAAGCCTTTTATCCAATCTAAAGGGAATGTCGACACTCGCCACCTTTCGGAAACGGCTACGTGACAAACGCCGACGAAAATATGTTCTCGAGAAGGATGGAAGGGCTGTGGTAAGCGCTGGCGGGCCCCTGTGTCTGGAATCCTGGGTTTAAATTGTTCTTGCCTCCGTGGAACTATAGGTAACAGGATGATTACTGTAGCCGCAAGGATGTACAAGATGGTCCCAAAGGCACAGCGGGACTTACCAAGTAAGCATTGTTATTATTATTGTTATTTCCCCCTACAGGGCCAGACAGCGCGAGGACGTCTGCATCACTAACATATCCATGTAGCCGATAATACAACAACCAGAGAGGGCTTATTGTTCCGAATTAATGGCTGATGTTAGAAAAGACTACTTTCCCCAACCGCAACTCCTGCTCGACTCTTCCCATCGATGACAAGCTGACAGAGTCTTCATATTTTCAGGAGTATCCTCGGCCCCAACCTCGAACGGTACATGACTCTCCAGACGAGGTATGATTTATATTTGGAAAACTACCCTCATCAAAAACGGCCCTTTCTCCGAAAGAGGCTAACGCAAGGCCTTTGCTTCTTGTTTGGATATTTCGCAGGAAATCCGAAGAAATGCATACTCACACAAGACGCCCAAAGAAGTGATACAAGTTATCGAATATCCCACATTTTCCGAATCTATAGAATCTGTGTTTTTCTCTGATCGGTCCCGGGCACGGTCGCCGCCAATAAAGCGGAAACCTGTCGGGAGCGATTCGCAGAGGAGGGTACGTCCCTTCGTTCCCCGTTGAGAAAGGGAATCATGAAATCGTCGAGAGACAGGGTGATGTCCCTATAGCATTAGCTAGCTAACAGCAATTCGTTCATGCAGAGGGAGCGAAGGCGGGGTGGCGATGATGAGAAATATATAACAAACGTGAGAAGAGCCCCCCCCCCCCTCTGGGCTTACCTTTTTACCTATATCAACACACCCAGATTCCATTAGATATCTGGCTTATTTCCGCAGATACAAAAACCAAAACCAGTGGTATGCGTGCCACACAGCAATCGTATACACAATGGCCATAATCATAATAAGAATGTAAGTTGCGATCGAAGCGATAACAAAATGGGATCCAAGAGGCGGGGCGTAAGGATAGTGTGGTTTGAGAACGTAATTACTGACCATAAGATCTCCCCAGAACTCAAACCGTGCATTATCACCACGGTCGGCGAGCGAGGTATATTTTCCCCTCTACTCTCATGTAAAAGGAACAAGCTTGGCCAGAAGCTCCACAGCATAACCTGCATCGCTAACCCGCACTGCCACACAGGAATTCTCAAAGAAGCGCAGAGCGCGATACTTTGAAGGAGACGCCGGAAGAATACATGTGGGACTGCAACAGCAGCAGCAGCAGCAGAAATGCCGTCTCGCGCAACACCCTTTGCATTTTGGGATGGGGATCGAAACCGTTGCCGAAACCGCCCTCGCCCAGTGGCATGGCTAAGGTAAAGAGTAGGATCGGGAGCGCTGGGGGCGCTGGTGTCATGCCTGGTCTCCGCTGAGAGGGGGGAAATGTTGAGGCTGAGCAGCTACCTGTTTTCGATCATGGATTGAGAGGATGAGAGAATGGATGGGAGTAGTGGTACATTCTTTTAGCTCTTTCGTTTTGTTGGTTTCTTTTGTGGGGGCGGTTCTGGGGCATATGGATTGGAATGGTTTTTTTTTTTTTTTTTTTTTTTTTTTTTTTTTATTTATTTATTTATTTCTCATGGAAATGATGATATTGCTTATTTGGATTTGGAATGAACATGTATATATATGCACTGATAAACTGCCATTTAGGGCTGGATGGTGGATCAGGCGGTTTGACATATGAGCACGGCTCATTGGAATATCGGCTGTTTCAAGCCGTATGAGTAATAGGACCGACAGCCACTAGTGTATAAGTTCCACCATCGATCGATCTCTGGACATGTAAGTACATTATCCGTGCATGGAGAGAAAAAACAACATATATTCATTCTGTCGTCTAATCAACGTTTTTAAAGTAAAACCTAAAAACAAAACGCCGTAGCCGTAGGTTACCCCCCCCCCCCCCAACCCCAACGGGCATATCCACTCCCACCCTACACCTCTCATTTACTCTTATCAGGGACATATTTACCCTCCTTCCCCTCCAACTGCGCCTCCAACACCGCCCCCTTCCCACACTTCACGCTCTCAACGGCCTTGGGCAGCAACTCCGCCAACTCCCCCACCGACCCGGCGCATCCAGCCCACAACTCGCCGCCAGCCGCCGCCTTCGCAATCCCCGCATAATCCGGCGTCGGCACAAACGAGATATTCAGCTCCTCGTTCGTCGCGCGCGACGCATCCCCATCCGGATGCACAAGCAACATGCTCCGCCGCGGCGCATTCCAGCCCTTATTATTCAACACGATGGTGAGCACGGGGATGTTGTAGCGGCGCGCAATCCAGTACACGGAACCCGGCACGCTGAACAGGTACGTGCCGTCGCCGACGATTTGGCAGACGAACTTGCCCTTTCCGGCTCCGCCGTGCTGGTCGTCGGAGGCTAGCTTGATGCCCAGCGCGGCGCCGCCGGACCAGCCGAGACCGCCGCCGCCGCAGTTTATCCAGGAGTTGGGAAGGGTGGGCTGGATGTGCTCTGCGACGAAGCCGGTGAGGGTGACGGCTTCGATGCACCAGATCGTGTCTGCGGGGCAGGCGGAGCGGATTTGGGAGATCAGGTACGCAGCGTTCAAGGTGGCGCTTGGCCCGCCGGTCGGTGTGGCGGCTTGGGTAGCGAGGAATTGGAGATGGGCCTTGTGGGCGTCTGCAATGGCGGTACGGCGGGAGGCGTATTCTTGGCTTTTAAGGGTCTGGGCGAGGGAGGTGTTGTTGGAGATGTACTGGTTGAGCTGGCGCAGGGAAGTGGAGGAATCAGCACGATAGGTGGCCAGGGCTGGGAGGTAGAAGACCGGCATTTGCTGCTTCAGGGGATCGACATCGACGTGGAAAATCATGGCGGAGTCAGAGGGCCTGCAGAGGGTGGGGATCCAGGGGACGTCGCAATCGATGACGAGAATGACGTCTGCGGTTTTGATCTTGTCGTGGACTCCGTAGCGAAGCCCCAGGTATGCCGGGTGGCTGGCTGGGAAACACATGTCGCTTCCGCCGCAGTCGATGACTTGGAGGCCATGGACCGTGTCCGCGAGGGTGACGAGCTCTGTCACCGCGGATGCATTTCGTCCGCTGTAGCCTGTAATTACCAGCGGTTGTTTGGCAGACACCAGGGCCTCCGCGATTTGCCTGACGCCATCCTGAGGCAATGCTGTGGGCTCAACGGCTCTCCACGTGTTTTGGTTGACAGTGTAGGGCTGAATTTCTTCCTCCAGGACCTCTCTGGCGCCCACTAGATATACAGGGCCCTGGGGATGACTTGTGGCAAACTGCAGCGCTCTGTTGACGATCTGCTTAACGTTCCTTCCCGTCTTGAACTCTCCGGAATATCGGCAGTACTGAGAGACGATTTGCTTCTGGTCGGGGACATCCTGGATCCAATGGATGTATTCCGTACGGGAACCCCGCATTTCGCCCTCCAGGGTAAAGGGGGACAGGCCCGCAAAGATCAACACCGGGGCCCGACCACACGAGGCGTTATGAACGGCAGCGCCCAAGCCCTGAGTGCCGACATCGACATGCACGATGACACACTGCGGCCTACCGGTAAGCCGAGCGTATCCGTCGGCCATGGACAGAGCGACCATCTACAGCACGGGCAGCGCGGGGTTAGCAGGCAGGCAAGCAGGCAAGTAGGCAAGCAGGCAGGGAGTCCGTCTCGCGGTGCGGTGGGGTGCGGCAAACGACGTACCTCATTGGGACAGGTGATGATGGTGGGGAACGCGCCCCGTTTCTCTCTCTGGCCTTTGACAATCGCTTCTAGGATGGAAGGGTGGTCCGACCCCAGGTTGACAAAGACATGGCTGACCCCGGCCTGCCGAGAGACACCCAACGTCAATCAATCAATATTAAAACTAATATTAAAAACTTTGGCTGGACAAGGAGCTCGTTGTAAGGGTGCGGGGATGCAACAACCAACCTCCCAGAGCGCCTCGAAGAAAGCAAATGACGCCGTGTAGACCCTATGTGTTTACAGAACACCGCATGTTAGCAATCTGTGCGGCTGCAGGACACGGAAGAGCAGACTTGATTCGCCGGTTGGGGTTCCACACATTTTCTGTACGCGCCGTGCACCGTGCAATCTAGCAATCCAGTTGTTTGACTCCGCTCTATATATGTATATATATATATATATAACCCAGGAGACGGGGATGACGAGTCGAATAAACGATTGGTATTTTCCGGTTCCTAGTCTTTTTTTTTTTTTTTTTTTTTGGTTGGGGGGGGGGTTGGGTTCAAGCCTGGAGCGGACTCGAGAGATCAAATACGAGCGAGTTGACATCGACTTTGGGATATACGGGGGTGTTGAAGATGCCGAAACCGAGGGGTGAGTGGCTGAGTCAGCCGATTGGTGTTGCCCCGAGCCAAATCTTGTCCAAGTGTGAGTGAGACTCATCGATAACACTGTGATTAAGTTAAAGCAGGTTGATTAAAAAAATAAAAAAATAAAATAATAAAAAAATAAAATAATAAAAAAATAAAAATAAAAATAAAATAAAATAAAATAAAATAAAATAAAAAGGCGCAATGAAGCACAGCTGTTATGGGCATGCAAAATTAAAGAACAGGAAGAATGCGTCCCGCTGCTGCTGAATTGTCAGATCCTCTGCCTCTGGATTGGAGTATACGGAGTTTGATCTTGTCGTTGGTAATTTGAATGCCCATGACGTCAGTACTAACTAGCTGACTGACTGACTGACTGACTGACTGAAATGGACTCTCTCTCTCATTCGTGTTCTGCATCTATAACTAACTAGTTACCACTTGGGATAATTACGCACTTTTGCCCGGGTTGTTTTCCATTTGGGACTGCGAGATGTGACTGAAGAATGGATGGACAGTTTCACTGGAGGACCGCTCTGTCTACTTTCCTGACCAACTTCAATGACGAGACCGCACAGGAATAATCAACCCCCAGTTTCCAAGTTCTTCATCCAGTAGAAATACGGAACAGGAACCAACAATATGCACCTGGCGCAGTCCCCGTCGCCCTCGCCCTCGCCCTCGGGGGTTGCGTGCGTGATACGCCGTCCTCCTCTCGCCTTCCGGCCCTCGCCGTCTCTTCGGCACCTTCCACCCCCTACCCCACCCCGGGGCAGTTCCTCCAATATGACATCTCGTTGGTTTTCTTTTTGCCCTCCAGCTCACTCACTCACTCACTCTCTCTCTCTCTCTCTCTCTCTCTCTCTCGGGTCTCTCCCAGACTGTGCCCGTTTAAAGCTTGCATCAGCAGCAGCAGCAGCAGCGGGGTTTGCCGCGTGCCTGTGCGTTCTTCGCCGTTCTCATTTTTCTCGCTCGCCCTGTCAGTCGACACGTGTCCCTCAGCAGCGACATGTTTCCCGAGTGGATATATGAGCTCTGCCGTGAGGGCTCGACCGTGACATTGGAAGTGGCCAATGACCCTGACAGCGCGGCTCGTGACATCATTGACAGGTTGTTCAGGCCCCCCCAGAACAGTCTCTGTGGCGGATGTGATGGCGGCCACCAGCGGAAGCGAAATAAACATCTGGACTTGCAGCAGGCGTATCTGTGTGGGAGATGGGGTGACCAAAGACCCAGTGACCTCTTCCTTCAGGTAAGAGACTACTATAGGATTACGCCTAATGTACTAATGCGCAGTGTTTTCATCTAGATATTCCATGATGTAGTCTGTACGCTTGACCGCGATCCGATGGCCGGGTTGACCTCACCTGCACTGCTGGGGAGCTCTGGTGTTGTGCCGCTGACCATCATCGCTCCGACCCCCGACATCTGCCGCCATATGGCCAATTGTATCGTTCGGGCAGACAAGGAGGTGTTCCTGGCCACCAACTACTGGATCTTCTCCCGCTGCTCAACCATCATAACAGATGCTTTGCGGGAGATATCCGTTCGTGCTGGGAAACGCGGAACCAGAGTAGTAGTGAAGATCATGTATGATCGCGCACAGCTGAAACAAGTCTGTCAGCACGCACCGCCGCTGTTGTTGAAGTCCGGTGTGAGAAATCCTTTGTTTGCGTGCAACCAGCTAACCAGCTACAACAGATTTTTAAAAATCGTCTGTTTGTCTATCCAAAAGTAGCGACAGATATCCATGTGCAACTGCCTCCGCCGGAGCACATCCCCAATCTTGACCTGGAAGTCATGAACTACCACGGCCCAGTGCTTGGCACATTTCACTCGAAATTCATGATTGTCGATAGGAGATTGGCTCTGCTTCAAAGCAACAACATACAGGTTAGCACGACTGCCCGTCACTGCCCGTGGATCTTCCATGATTGAACTTGGAAGTTGGAAATCTTTGCTGGTTGTTACAGCTGCGGTCTCTGACCCCTGCTCTTTAGGACAACGATAATCTGGAGATGCTGGTGCGATTGGAAGGCCCCATCGTCGATTCTCTCTACGACATGGCGATCATCTTGTGGAATGCTAAGATGAGACCCATGCTTCCGATGATCAATTCGCCGGCGGCATCGGATCAACCGCCAAGCTTTGCCGACCATATCTCTCGGACAGGCCCTGAGAGAGTTCCCGGCACCATGCCAACAGAGAGGTGAAGTCACTTGATGCCATCCAAGATGTGGTTGGGAACTAGTCTTAATTTTTTTTTTTTTTTTTTTTTTCCCGAAGCAGCCAAGCACGAACAATGGAGAGCACCGATAACCCCGCCCGAGACTGTGAAGAGTATCTCCCTGATATCGCGGCAGAAGCTGCAGGCATCCAAGCTCGCCTTAGGCGTCGGGGTTTTGAACACAAAGTGGAAGCTATCGCACGCCCCTTGAGTTTGTACAGCCGCATTTCTGGTGTGTGTCGAAGATTTGTTCGTTCGCCTTGCTGACCATACGTAGATATTATCAAGCGTCCCGATGGAATAGGCGATGCCCCTGAATGGCCCGAGGAGGATGATATGATACCTTACATCTTACATTCGCCGCATAAGCCATTTCCGATGGCGTTGGTATGTCGAGAGCCATGGCCTGGTAGGTCTTACAAATATTGAAAATAGAGTCTGTGCTGCGCGTAGCTGATAAGCCATCAGCTCTGAATCGCTCTAGTGTCTACACACCTCAGAACGTTGCCTTTCTTTCAGCTATCCGCAACGCTCAGAGGACCATTTTCATTCAAACACCGAATCTGAATGCGGAATACTTGCTCGATCCCATCCTCGATGCTGTTCGCCGTGGAGTCGTGGTGACCTGTTATCTCTCTCTTGGATATAGTGATGCAGGACAACTACTTCCCTTTCAAAATGGCACCAACGAAATGATATCAAACCGACTCTACAACTCTCTCCGCTCAGAAGCAGAAAAGTCACGGCTTCGGATATACAACTATGTAGCGAAGGACCAGACGCGACCCATCAACAACAAATTCAAACAGCGAAGCTGTCATATAAAGCTGATGATCATTGACGAGCACATTGCAATTCAAGGTGGGAACCACGGGGATCTGAAGTTAACATTAAACTGTCGTTTTGTTAACAGCCATTATAGGAAGTGGGAATCTCGATACTCAATCCTTCTTCCATTCGCAGGAGGCCAATGTTCTTCTTGACTCCACCGATGTATGCCAGACCTGGCTCGAGGGCCTCCGCAGAAACCAGAACACGGCTACATACGGGGCGGTTAATCCACAAGATGGATGCTGGCACGATCCGGTGACAGGCGAAATGGCAGAAGGCTCGATCGGAGTTGATCCTGGCAGGTTTAGTTGGATGAAGGGGATTGTTGGGGTGATCCAAAGAGTTCAGGGAGCCGGAGGGTTTTGAAGGGATGTGAAGCAGTGATTTGTTAAGGAGACGAGGAATCAGCCCTCTGAACCCGGTTTGCTTATCTGTTACCTTATACCTGTATACCTTTTCGCTCTCCTCTTTTGGCGTTTGGAGGACCTGGAAGCGAACCGGCGCTGCTACAGATCCCTGCTGATTATATGATATGACTTCTACGGTATGTGGGATTGTGCAAGGAGATTAACTAATTATCCGGGGGGGGGGTTTGACAGGTTTTAACTTTTAGATGACCAGTGAAAATGAGTTTACTTTTATTAAAGCGCAGGTCCAGTAGAAAAGCATAAATGTCTCCAGAAGTGGGAAGCCATTTTCCCCGTTTCGTGTTGGTGAGAAAGGGGGGGGGGGGGGGGGGGGGGGAGCGAATGAGAAGAGGAAGATTTCAGGCGGGGATATCGCGCGAAGCAACCAATCCAGGACGAGATCCATCGGGCCCTCAACAGGAGAAGCCTATAGATTTCGACAAGACGTTTTCAAGCCATCAGTCACGGCGGGATCGGGAGTTGCGTGTCTATCAGGATTTCCATTCCTTTCATTGTTCTGTTCTAGCTGCTGTTTTTGAACTTGGTCCGACTGAGGTTAAAAGGGGTAAGCAATGGCAGATCAGATTAGGTGTATCGAGTTATATCAGAATGGATGATATTGAGTTGTGCTGAAGAAGGGACAGTCCTAGTCTGAGATATCAATTGGGCAATGAATACCTTGAGTAGCTGGCTATCCAACTGCCAGACGGGCAGTTCTGAAGAGACGAAACAAGCCTTGGAAAAACAGTGACCAGCTATCCCGTAACTACCCCCTGATGCCCTTCAGTTAGGAGTAGTAACATAACGTAACTGCTGGAATCTCAGCAGGAGAGAAAAGGGTTCCACGGGGGTTATTATTTTTAGCCCGTGAGCTTTCTCATGGGCCATCCCTGAGAATCTGACTTGTTTTTCGTTTCCTTGATGAAAATAGGATTGCCCTTTTGCTCCAGAGGGACAGAGGGACGGTTGTGTCCGCTACCTAAATCTATAGGAAACGGTTCTTTTCTTCACAAAACGTAAGATATTATTAGCGGTCGGAATAGATGTATGCACGCCTTGCAGTGGACTGGCATGCTCTGCAGGCGCATCATTCCAAGGCCAGCCCTGATATCTTCTGCATCTATATAAAACACTCTTCGGAAGGGGTCATATTTATTTATTAACCGGCCTCGATCGGAGAAACTGTAAACGCGGCTCCCGACGCAACCTTCCTTGGATGCAATCCAGCTTGGATTTGGAATCCCGCTTCTCATCAACTACTGAGCGCTGTGCTGAGGTTGCAGAAGCGGAAAACAAAACCAAAAAAAAAAAAAAGTCAAATCTGGCATCGGCATCGGCATCGGCATCGGAATCGGCATCATGTGCTGGGTCGAGATGTGGTTTTTGTCGCAATTCGCATTCCTGCAGTTGGAGTTGCAGTGAAGATTATTATTATTGTTATTGACTGATGCGTCGGCTGAGCATGCGACGACGTTGGTCACAGCCCGCAGGATCACGTTTTGCCTGCGGCCATTGGTTGGTTGATAACCCTCGAGCACCATCCTAGCTCGAGCTAATCGCGATCAGAGGCGGGCCGGGGGGGGGGGTCTTTTCCTCGGCGCGGGACATGTGTGGGTCGATCACTGACTGAGCTTAGCACCAGCACGTCGTCCGCTGCCCAACGACAGGCGGGTGACATACATGGTCTCTCAAGGACTGTTTTGAGTGTCTGATGGCACACGCTCAGTGTGCTCTGTGGGTGGCTCTTTTTGTCGGGTGGAATGTCGCGTGTTGTGTTTTCAGTTCAAGGGAAACTCTTCTCTACGCCGGAAAGAAAGAAGTGCCAGGAACGAGAGACATGTAACTACGGGGGCCTAGCTGGGGGGCCCAACAACAACGATGAAGAAAAAAAAAGGAGGGGGAGGAGGGTGGCTGCTATTAACATGCAAATGCGGGATACATTCTATACATTCTATATACATTTATACATTCTCCTTTCTCTCGACATCTTAAAAGATCCCTAGACTCTTCTTATCATACAGGCCCGTCTCTCATCGCCAGAAAACCCTCAGCAGATGGTTCGCAATGTATTATTATCTCCCGCACCGCTTCTTCTCATGGCGTGTTTCCAGGAACCAGTTACCCGGCGAAGCCTGCAGTTGGTTAGTGCACGCGTTCCATGCAGGAGACCTCATCGGCCAGTTAGTTATGCAAAGCTGTCGGCCAATCAATGGACTTGTCATTTTCCTGTTGGTAGACGTTAGCTATACCCACTGCAACTCCAGGAAATGTGTGTGTGTGTGTGTGTGTGGGGGGGGGGGGGGGGGGGTTGCTCCTCCAGTCCGTGATTTCTTGCATGTTCGAGAACAGGGATCTACAACAGAGGATCGTTAAACGCCGCAGGGCAGGGGGTCGTGAGCTTATTATTTGCCAACTCCCAGGGAGCTTTTTTAGTTATATCTTAGGGTTGCAATTGAGTTCCTTTTTTGGTGTTCAGTGTCGGACCCGGGCAACAGCTCCTGGATCTGCTGCATATCACTGCGGAAGCATGTGCCTGCCAGCGACGGGGTCCCTGGGTCAAGGTAAATTCGGGTTTTGAAAGGCAATATTATTTGTTGTTCCAAGGGTCACTTCAACTGGTGGGTGATTTGGGATCTTTCGCGTCAGCTCCATGTTTTGTTTGTCTCCTGTCAAATGACAGAATCAGGCGCGTTTCGGACATCGGCCTTGGTTGGCTCGACTTCCTCAAGGGGTTCGGTGATGATATCAGGCAAACCGAATCCCGTTTACCCATACTCCGAACTCCCCTCCCCTCCCCCAAAAAAAAAAAAAAAAAAAAGAAGAAGAAAAAAGAAAGAAAAAAAAAACCTAGATTGTGTCAGGTCACATCTCCGTTGACGTGGGTGGGGGGGGGGTGTGCCACTTGACTCCCAAGATGTAGTTACCGGAGAGTCCGGGGAGAGTCGCATGTCAGCCCGGACCCCTGCTCTTCGCTTTAGCGATGCCACCGGGTGACAATGCTCGTTCAGCTTCCCTCGTTCTAAATCCCGGGCGGCGCGGGACTGGGTCCGTGAAGCGGTCGCCCCAGCTGCCTCCTTGATGTGTTGCTGGCGCAGGCGGCGTGAGCGGGCGTCAGCCCGGTCCCCCAGGCGGGGCAGAATAATCATATAAGAGCCGGTCGTCTACCCTCAAGCCCAAATCAGAAGAACTGTCCGACAGCAAATCCGAGCTCTCTCATACCTTCTCTCGTCTTTTACGCGACGCCCTCCAGCTCTCGGCACCTCTTCCCCACCATGCTGTTCTTCGACTACGGTCTCGCGTTCGTCCTGGCGGCGCTCTCTGTCGTTGATGCGGCACCGGTCAACAAGGCCCCTGTTGGTATCCAGGTTGTTCCCAATGGATACATCGTCGTGATGAAAGCCAGAACCTCTCCCGAGAGATTCGAGCGCCACCGGAAATGGGTCGGTAACATGCGGAAGAATCGCAAGGGCATCAAAGCCCCCAAGGCCCTCAGATCGTTCCAGTTCAACAGCGGCTGGAAGGGATACTCTGGTGTTTTCGACAGCGAAACCCTCATCCAGATTGCCAATGATGAAGACGTGTGTCCTCCCCTCTCGTCCGCTCTCTCCCCTTCAAACTCTGACTTGGACAATATGTTTTCCAGGTCGACTACATCGAAGAGGATGGCATTGTGACCGCCAATGCTCTCATTACTCAGACCGGCGCCCCCTGGGGATTGGCTCGCGTTTCCTCGCGCACCCCCGGCGCCAAAAACTACGTTTATGACTCGACCGCTGGTCAAGGGGTCACCGCCTACATTATCGACACTGGGATCGAAACGAGCCACCGGGACTTTGGCGGTCGCGCGAAATGGGGAACCAACACCGTCGACTCGCAGAACACCGACTGCCACGGCCACGGCACTCACGTTGCGGGAACCGTTGCTGGCACCACCTACGGTGTTGCCAAAAAGGCCAACCTGATCGCTGTGAAGGTGCTTAACTGCCAGGGCAGCGGATCTAACTCGGTTGTCATCCAGGGAATGCAGTGGGCTCTCAACCATGCCACTCAGAACGGGATCACCAAGAAAGCAGTCGTGAATATGAGCTTGGGCGGTGGCTATTCCCAAGCTACCAACCAGGCTGCGGCCGCAATTGTCAAAGCTGGTATATTCCTTGCCGTGGCTGCTGGTAACGATGCTGTACGTGCCAAAATTATGTATATACCGCCGCGCCGGCTATCCAAAAATTACATACTAACGAAAGTTTTAGGCCGACGCTTCCAAATATTCTCCCGCTTCCGAGGTAACCGCTTGCACTATTGGCGCCTCAAATTCCAGCGACCTCATTGCCAGTTTCTCCAACCGGGGCAAACTAGGTAAGCTCCTCTACAACCTGCCATCGAATAGCAATTTCCCTGTTTCGAGGGGGGGCTAATGAATATATGTGTGTATCTGAAACCGCACACAGTTGATGTCTTTGCTCCGGGCGTCGATATCCAATCTACCTATGTTGGCGGGGGTACCAAATCCATGTCTGGAACCTCGATGGCCTCGCCCCATGCCGCCGGGCTTGGTGCTTATCTCATCGGCCTGGAGGGCATTAGCGGAAACGCTGTTTGCGAGCGCATGAAGGCTCTCTCCAGCGCTGTTGTTCGAGGCGTTCCAAGCGGCACCACCAACAAACTAATATACAATGGCGTCAAATAGGAGGGTTGTCGCAGGCTTTTCTTCCAGCTTTGAAACGATCAGAGGTGAACGTGGAAGCCGTTTTCATATATTTTCCCTGTGCTTCCAGGCCAGCAATTCTTTTTAACTTTTTAATTAATTATTTATTATTTATTTATTTATTTTTCTTCCCATGTACCCAGTCTGTATGCAGCGACGCTGTTTTCTATTCCCCCATCTCCCGATATTTGCTTGATACCCTGAGGCCTGAGCACGGTGCGTTGGAGGTTGATCGGGCTGAGACATGGCTCCCATCGTGTGCCCCCCCACCCCAAAAAGGGGTTTTGCTGTGGGATTGGCTGGGCTACTCAGCAGTCTGCCTGACTAGGATTCAGCCCTCAGCCGCCTCCTTTCGGAAACCCCTTTTTCCTCGTGTCTGCGATGTCTGCGGCCGCTGCTTGTTCTCGTCCTTTTATTCCTAGCATCTGACGCCTCGCGCATATATATACATATATATTATATAAATAGCATGTTTGTATATAGCAACAAGTATGCATTCCATTTCTGTCAGCGACATTTCGTTATTGCATCTCCTGAGTGTTTGCTCCTGAGGGGCCTTGTGACTCCACGCAGATGTGAACATGGACGAGGACATAGCAGGATAGATAACCAACTCCAACATCCATTGTTGCTATTAATGCTCACCACCCCACTGGCCATCCATGCCTGTAACCTCTCCTCTCAGTACAGCATCATCCACCAGCTTTTAAGTCCAGGATGGCAAATACTTTGTCCAACTGGGTTGAACGGGCTCGTCCAGAGCAGCAGATCTGGAATCCTCAGTTGGACAAAGCAGATATTAAAATTTTCCTTGATATCAATTTCTCGGGAGCATTAAGTCCCCACCCACGTCCATGGCGAATTCTACATTCCCATCAAAATAACGATCACCAGAAAGCGTCATGGGGTCCGAGCCAGATTCCCGCACATATCCAGGCGACACCTCTGAGACGTGAAAGATTATGGAGTTTCTGATGAAACGGAAGTCCGGTAAAGAAAATACAGAAGTGCCGTTTACGCTTGCGCAGGTCCACTCAATGTTCTCCAAAGGAGGATTAACCAGCAGATCAAAACTAATGATTGCCAGGGCCAGGAATCTGTTCAAGGTTCTGAATTTGTCAACCAGTCACCAGCCATACATACATAGTCCACTCAACGCCCCGTTCCGTTCCCTTGATTTCGATGATAACATCTGGTAACCTCCCAAGTTCGAGCACAGCTGCCACTACGCAGACAACACACAGCAAGCGTAGGGCAACAACACAGCAAACGATATTGGACCCCCTGGCCAAGTTCAAAACTGGACCCATAAAATCATCAACAGTCGTTCGCTCGAATCGCGCCTGGAACTTCTGTGCCTGTCAACAGGCGACGGCGGGAGGTTGCAGTTTTCGACCTTCGCCTTAGTTAGTCCTTGGCGGGCTCCTCTCATCCTGGCAATAGAACTGCCACAATTGTCACAACGGACTAAAGTCAGGTAGTTAGTTAGTTAGTGAGTTAGGAGGTTCTTGGCTTAGTAACAACATGTCAGATCGAGATTTGAGGTTGCTCGAATCTAATCCAGCTCCGAATGCAAACTCGACGGCCATCCATTGGTTTGCTCAGCGGCGATTATCCTGAGACAGAAGCTCGGGTGACCCCCCCGGCTAACCGTGCTTGACGACATGGATGATTCATGTCGCCAGCCTGCCAGGGCTGAACAAAGTAAAGCAGCAAAGGAATGTCTCTTCCGAGGTGTAGCAGCTCGACGTGGTCCATTATCAAGAGCATGGTGTCTGTTTCTCACCTCCAGACGACGGAGATAGGGAGAGTTTCCAAGCAAAGCCTCCTTGGGAGGAGGACCATCCGGAGAATTTCCAGTTTCATCGTTTCATTCTGCTCCTCGTATATAGATAGCCCTATAATGATTGCCAATATTCAGAATTCTGACTTTTTCACACAAAACAATAGGCCTTCAGATTCACAGATATAACCCAACAACTCTACGGAAGGGCGTATCTTCCAATGTCCGAGATAAATCAAGGTTTCCCTGGCTAGAAGTTGCATGGAATGGGAGAATAGATCCCCAAATATGTTTGTTACTAGTCACGTACTATCCGGTTTCCACGTCCGCATTTAGTCAAGAAGAACAGAAAATGATTCATTCCATTTTCTTTTCCAGCTGCAGGGCGTCAGTTCTATAATAATAAGTCTTTCTTTCCCCCTGGCTCCATTTATTTTAGATCCATGCTGTTTACACCTCAGAGCTGCCTGGGGGTCAAGAATCAATCTCACCCTCATGTTTTAACAAGAGCGTTTTCGTAGAACCCCTCGAGACATAAAATGCCCTGGGTGAATATGTATTATCTATGGATGTTTTTCTCTTCTAAATATATATATATATATATATATATATATGCACATAAGAGGATGGGAATTTAAAACAGTAACAAGTAAGCTGATGAATTGCTTGTTTACTTGCTGAGGGATTCAAAACAGAAAAGGAAAAAGTAAGGGGTGGAAGTGAAATAAAGCCAGAAAAGAGAAGAACATACTCGGTTCAAATCTTCAAAAATCTCTCCTGAGCAGAAGATAAAACTTAACAGTAAAATTCAACCCGTAATGAGAACACATAGCAAGCACGGTGTCGAAAGCAGGCACACACACACACACACAAGGACCCAAGGACCCAATAACCAAGACGTAAATAATCAGAGAGAAGCATGAATGATGCAGAGATTGATTATGTGGATATTAGTTAGTATCTATGTAAGAATAAGCAGGGATAAAAGTATTCATCGCACATCAATGGTAGTAGTCTTTTCCTCCTCCATACCCAGAAACAACAGCCAACGGCAGCAATAGCAGCAACGACAATATGCTGGGCAAGAAAACACACCAAGCCAGACGAGCGCAAAGAATGAAACAAACAAAAAACGGGTGTCACAAAAAAAAAAAAACAATGGAACCAAAACACAAATAAGAGAAAGGAAATGAGAAAGATCAACACAAATGATACCCAGATTACTAAAGCGAAGAGTGAGAACAGAGAGAAGGGGAAACGAAAAAAGGCACAGGAGACGAAGAGAAAATGTACCACCACAGAAAACATCAAAATTTGAACCAAAATTTTGAAAAAAAAAAAAAAAAAAAACAAATTCCGGAATCAAAAGAGCCAAGTCCTTAAATGCTGTCGCTTTTGCAGTTTAGTTTCGCTACCATCAATCCCCCGAAAAGAAATATAGTCCGTTCGCTTCCTTATCATCTTCTACATATTTGCAAGTTCAGTATCAATCTGGCGATCCAAGAATGCCTTCTTTTCACTGGTCAACGTCGTCTGCAATCGCTGCTCAACGAGTGCACGAACTGGAAAAACCACAATCGTTAGCTTAGATTAAACACACACACGCACACACACACACAAAAAGGAGTAAGCAACTACATACCCTGCTTCTTAGTAACAGTATCCAAATCCACCTCAGCCAGGCAATTCTGGACAGCCTCTGTAATAGTGGCCTCATCCGGTCCCGAACCAGGTGCAGATCTGAAATCCACCACAGTGCTTACCGGCCTAGCTCCCATTCCTAATGGGCTGCGCATGGTGTGCCGCTGTGGAAACCCGAGATGGCTCTCGGTTCCCATAGCTCCAAAGCTACTTAGTCGGTTTGCGCTTGCATTGTTATCGTGGTAAGCGCTCAGATTGCCCATGGACAAATGAGCTTGACTGCGGCTACCAAGTGGCTGGTCAGTGTACCGCGTAAAAGATGAAAAGTGGGAGCTTCTATTGCCGGGGGCGTTTCCGCCAAAGGGACTCGCGGAATGTGGGGTCATGAATGGTCCGTGTGGTCCTTGAGTAGGGAAGCCGGTGAGAATGGTCGATGCGGGCCTCACCGAGGAATAGGTTGAGTGCATATCGTCCATCTCCATAGCAGTCTCATCACCATAAACCGGCGGGTAAATCTTTTCGTGTCCAGATGGAGGACCGCCCCGACGGCCTGGAAGGTTGTTGGCCAAAGCATAGTCATCCCAGCGTTGTAGAGGGATGCTTCTGGGGTCGAAAGCTTCATCCTCCACTGCAATCACACGTTTATCTCCCTTCTCACCAAGGACAATACGGGTATTTCCCCAAGTGAAATTGTCTTGATTCCAGAAGGAGTAGAGCGGAAGTATGAAACTGTAAATAGGGAACGCCATGATGTATATTATCATCCATCCAATATGCTGCCACTGGCGTTTGACGATAAAGATAACTGCCTGCAAACCGTACACACCAGCAATGATCGCGATTGAAATAATCGGAAATTGTCCCTTGTTGGTAGCAGCAAGGTAGATGATATAGACCAGGTAGGCGCAGGTTGCGGGAAGGATAATCGTTCCGAAAAGATCAATAAACACAATAAATCTCATGCTGAAGCAGCAGAAACCGCATAGGTCAGGCAGGAACATCAATTCCGCCAGGTTGTGGATTGTCGAGTTGATCCAGCGACGCCTCTGGGATAGCAAAACGGACCATGTTTCTGGAGCTGCAGTGTTGGCATATGCATCTGGAATGAATTTGTAGCTCATGTGTGGGAAATGCTTGGTCATGAGTGTTGTGAGATATCGATCCTCTCCGAGGGACAGGAGATTCTTTTTGTGCAATGTATCGATTTCAATGTCAGAATATTCACTGAGAACCTTGTCCGAAATGATCAACGGACGACCTTTATCAGCAGTGCGGAGGCGATACATGCAGAAGCTACAAAAACAAGTTAGCTAATGGACATCAACCGGCAAGGGGGGAAGGCAAACTATCAATCATACCATCCGGGCAGACAGGTAACACTGCCAAAAAGAGATTCGAAAGCTTTAGACAGGTGGTGGGAAATATAGTACTCGTAGACTTGAATCATAGTCCACCAACTGCGCTCTTCATTCTCTAAGCTAGTTTCACCACAGATACCAGCGATCTTAGCATCATTCGCACAACTCGCCACAAGTCGGTTCAAGGAATCCTCTTTCACACTAGTGTCAGCGTCAACCATGAGAAGATACTCGTAGAGCTCGGGATCAACTCCGATAATGTTATTGATTTGATGGAACATTTCCAACTCGAGAGGCGACATTCCTGAACGATGGTGGACCCGATTCAGGAAGCTAAGAAGCAGGATTTGAGAATCTCGTTTTCCACGATTGCCTGGCTTGGACTTGGTTTGCTCTGACTCCTTACCGACCTTGACGATAACGATGTACGGCACAACATTGCCTTCGTATTCGTAGAGACCGGAGTACACCTTGCCATAATTAAGTTGGTCGCTTCCAGCGCCGACAGATTTGAATGGAAGGGCGGGAGGATCGATCTTTGGATCGACACCCAGGATATCCAGGACGATTTTGGGAGTTGGTCGATCGTTACCTCCTCCGACAATCATGCCGTCACAGATCACGCAAATCAGTTTTCGTTTGTTGTCATACTGGAGAGCCGTAAGAGAGTCAAGGGCTTTCCGAAGTTGATCTTCTCCTTCGGTGTATGCCGGGACCTGGCATATAACGAACTTATCTTGCATGGCAGGTCGTCGTTTCGTACCAAGCTGGAGGGCAGCAAAGAACTTGATGAGGATAACACCAGCCAGCAGACACGTGAACGCAAGGAGGATATAATTGTTAACTAGGCATTTGGGTGTTTTGCGGAAATCAGTCCTACCGACGTAGAACTGGTTTCTCAAACACCAATAGCTGTTCTGGAATTCGACGGTGCCTTCCCATTTGTCAGTGATGTCTTCGCCGGGATTTCTATTGAAGAGTTCGGTAACCTTTGCCGGCAAAAACTTGTATAGGTCAATGTTGTTCATCCGGTTCAAGGTGTAGAAATAGTCGGTGAGGTCAAACACTTCGTTTTCGATTATAGCCCATATTCGTTGATCCTGGTCTGCTTGTTGGCGAATTACAGCCGGATCCCAGACTACATCACCTTTGTAATACTCCCTGATTCTCGGTAAAAACACTCCGCCATACCAGTTGACATCGCGCAGCTTGAGGGTGGTGTCGGTTTGGAAGGTGCCAGAGGTATGGAGAGCATTGGGAAATAGAATTGCGTCCGTTTTATTGTGTTGAATTTGAATATTCTCCGATGCACCTAAACCACGGCATGCCACATTTAGTGGAACGGGAAAGTACACATCAAGATTCTGACCACGGAATGGATCCATTGCACTTCTGGATGTGTCCCTTGCAAAGGTATGAGGTGTTTTCCAAAATTTGCTAATGTCATAAACACTGCCGTGGATACTGACATAGTAGTCATTATCCCCTTGGTGGAAACTGACTTCCTTCTCAGTCCAGACTCTATCTTTATTGGGACAGAGCAAATTTCCAAAGCCGACAATCCAAAAAACAACTAGACCATTTAGAAGAAGAATCAAGGTCATCAGAGTTACTTTTTCTCTCCAGGCCATTCGGACATCTGGCCGTTTCATCCGACCCAGGTAACGAAGGACAAATGAAGGAATCCAAAAAGTCATGGCCCACGCAAAGCCTGCCCAAACACGCCGGCCGAATGGGATTTTCTTTTTCTCGATATTTTTATGCTCACCAAATTCAGGATCCATGTTCCCCATGAATCTACCAAGTTCTTGATCGTAATATTGGGTGTCGTGTTTTCTGTCGTCTCCCTTAACACCCAGCCCATAGTCGCCAGGCGAGTTTTGGCTAGGGGGGCCCAGTGTAGGTGCAATAGAACGAGTTTCCCCTCCCCCAAAAGCACCTCGAGACATCGCTGCAACGCTTTGTCCATTCATGAGGTTTTCACGACTGTCTTTAACAATTAACTCTGGTTGAAAGAAGCCGCTAGGGGGCGGAGGAGTGGCAGAATATCCGCTTTCAAAAGGAGTCATCACAGGGTTAAAAGGGTCGGTCAGTATTTCCTGTGGCTTCAAATCTAGCATTGTTTCAGCCTCCCACCAGGCACTCTCTCTCATCCAGACCCTCTCATTGCCGACGACAACATCACCATTGCTCCACCCTCTTTCAAGGATCCAGCTTTCCACACCATCTTTCCCTTCTTGACACCCAAGCCGGGAATACCGTGTGACGAACTCTTCCAGGTCAAAGTCTGCTGTGAAATCAAGGTGTTTGTTTCGGCGGTTAGCCCATTCGGGTAGCCTCCAGGAGCGGAGTTGACGGGAAACAGTTCCAGCAGACCACGCCGAGGTAACAGATGGTAAGGAGGCGACGGTCGCAGGAGAGTCATCAGTGGGGTGGATTGTAAGATGATACCACACTCTGCTGCTTTTTAGGGTTTCGTTGAGGTCGAAACGGCCTCTTTTGCCGAGACTGATGCCTTCGTTTTCAACCGCATATAAAATCTGTCGAAGGAAAACACCTGATTCGAGTTCCAAAGCAACTTTCTCTAAAACGCCTTCTTTCTTATCTTGTTCGTGTTCTCGTTCCCGGCTAGCGGCGCTTCCAGCGACGCCCATGTCGGCCTCAACTTCAGCTACTGCGCTATTCATCTCTTTAATCACCGAATGTCCCGGTGCGATAACTTCGATTCCATCCTCCTTCATTTCAGCATTAATGCCGAGGGAATCGTCAAAAACACCCCTGAGGGCGACGGCCTTTCCCAAAGCAGCATCCGGAACCTCGACGACTGTGATGCTAACGGTGTCACTCGTCTCACCCTCGAACTGTCCGCCACGTCCACCATCACTGGATCCGCTGTCTTCAGTATTTTGAAGCTCCGCAGAGATGGCTTCATTAGCCTTGGATATAACCCAATCAACCAATGCTTCGTAGATCCCAGCGATCAAAACGGCACGATCATCGGTAGAGCACTTGTGTAAAAGCACTTCCGGATCAACGTTCAGAAGTCCTCCGACATCTTCACAAATCTCCTCAAGTTCCTCCTGGTCGACAAGAAGCCCTAGAGAATTGCCAAGTTTTAGCAGAGCGGCCAGGACGGAGATCAGACTTCTATGTGCAACGCCCTTGATGCCAATAGCCTTAAGGGAAGCTCTGAAATCCTCAGCAGAAGCCGCATCGTCAGCCGTTGGTAGATATGCTGGTGGATTAAAAGTGTTAGATTTGCTCAAGAGGGCGTATGCCGATGTGTCCTTGAGACTGAGAAACTCTCTCTCAGCTGGTGTGGAAGCGGACGTAAGGAGGTAGTAGAAGACATCGAAAGCACGGTAGCCAGCCTCAGCAGGGATATTAAGGAGACCACGAGTGACATCAAGGCCAGCCGTGGATAAAGCCAACGATACTGCAGTTACATTGCCCGTGAGGGTCAGAGTATAAGATACAGCGAGCGCAGAAAATCGAAAATGGGACGGGTTATCAGGGGTAACCTGAGAAACGAATGGTTTAATAACAGAGAGCGCAGTGTATGTTATCGAAGGAGTAGACAACGGTAGAGATCCCAGGAATGGAGCAAGTAGAGACGGTGTAGATTGGTGAGATGAACTGGGAAAAAAATTCAATACTCAGCATGAATTCATGGAGAGGAAATGCATCCATTTTGCAAAGAGAGGGGGGGAGTCAAACCATAGCACAATGCACCCATCTTCCGCTCTTCTTCGTGCATGTTCCCACGCTCGTCTTGCGAGGTCTGCATCGACAGTTCCTCCCACTTCGCCATTAGGTCCAGGACTTGCAGCAGTAAGCCATGTGTTCACTGTTATGCTCGTGCCCGAGTCGAGTTGATATGGCTGTCCGGATGTGTAGATGGTATGAAGAGCGTTGAGCAGCGTGGTTGTGGACACCTGCGTAGCCCGTTGTCCCGCTGGACGAGGAACAGGGACAGCAGCAGACGTCGCTGAGTACAAAGAGTACCGGTTCGCCATGATAGCTTCGCGAATTCGTATCTTATACGGCACGAAGATATGGCGGATTACCAAAGGAGGCCCTTGCGAACGGCGCGAACAGGTGAGAATAGGGATACTTTATCCGGCCCCATCCAACACTTGGTTCCGGTATACCTTTAGCCCTGGCGAGGGGAAAAAAGGGGGGGAGGAGGGCCGTTTCCCTAGCAAAGACAAAGGCAACCCGACTTGCGTGAGAGATCCGGTACCCCGTTTTACAATCTCGTCGCCCGGTGTGGGTTGTTGGTTGGTTGAACAAATTGAGCTTCACGGAGCGAAACAAGGGTTCGAAGGCGATGGGTGTAAACAATAGCGAGAGACGAAGGACGGTCACGCCCAAACGAATGTGTGATGAGCACCTCCTCGCGAGCACAGCAAGATGAAAAGACCAGTATAGCGAACCACGAAAAAGAGAGACCAAGGAGGAGGTTGGTGGGAGCAAACTGAACTGGAGGGAAGAAAAGTGAAGGTAGGTAAAGCACAACAGCAGGATACATCAAGTGCTGTGTGTATGGTACTGTACGGTACGCGTCCAGAGACAGGGCGGTTTTGTAAACAACGGCTTAGTACCGGCCAAACAAAACATACTTCTAGTTACAGAGTGTAAACCAAAGTAAATTAAATATAGTTACAACGCACCCATGGATACTTCCACCACATGCTCTGGAGAACTTGGGATCAACATCAAATGATTCTGTTGGGGACTCAAGTGAATCTGTGGGAACAAAACGTGGTTTACCAGGCTGGGCTGTAACCGGGACGAATGTGCGTTTAAAACCCCCGCATCCCGCGAATGGGCTTGTTCCTGTGTCAGACTCTCTCTCTCTTCATCGCAGTTTGGCTGAATCTTATTCCCACGACTCCCGTAATAAACCAATGACGCTTGGACGGGCGAAAACATCACATACACAACCCCCAAGGCCCGGGTGTTGTCTTTATTGGAATGGATCAAACCCACAGCCAATCAGCACCCCTGATTTGCGGAATAGCGCTCCAGTTCTTGTTGGCCGTCCCAAGACAAGCCGGCGATGGAAGACCGGGGGTCTCTAGCAATTGGTTCAAGGTCGCCATCTCTCTGGCCTGAAATCCAGTACGGTAGTTACAGCTACAGGAAGGGGGGGAATCTTTTGTTCTGATAACTGCCGAACCAACAACATGGCACCAAGGAATTATTATTATTATTATTATTATTATTATTATTATTATTATTATTATTATCGTCGGTTGTGGGGCCACGGTCTGTAATCGGTATTTAAACATCCAGCATGTAATTAATGTATTATGGTACCATACAGAGGGTACGGAGGAAGAAGAGTTCCGGATTACGCAGACCATACAGTTTCCGTACAATTTTCCCTCCATTTTCTGGCGGCGAATAAGTTACGGCTTCCCCCTGCTTCTGGAAAGAGAAGCAGACGAAGATCTCGCAATCCTAATCCATGGTAAATATATATATAATATAGTTAAGCACAGGATGCCGCCCCCTCCATTTGAGCTCCTGGTATTCCCCCGATGTTGTTTTTAGCTTCTCAACAAACCCTGCTGTTTGAGCAATCAGTGGTTGTCAGTTATCCCGGCAGCGGACGATACCGCGATCACCACCCGTTATTGATCTGTGTTTATTATTATTATTATTATCATCATCATCATTATTGTCAACTGTCTCCCGCACGCCCATACCGGGTTGAAATATGGAGCATTCAAGATGAGCCTGAAGATCTGACACTGACACTGGACGGACGGACGTACTCTGAAAACGTCCCCGAGAGACTCTTCCTTGGGCGTCAGGTTGTTAGTAACACAGTTCTGATGCTTAAAGTATGTCTGCCGTCATGAATAGAGTTCAGGTCCTGTCTGTAAAACTCCACCACTCACATCAAGCAGATCAATGGCTGTCTCTGAAACAGGGCAGTCGCTCCACCGCCAACTAATAATTTATCACCGTTCTACCAACTGTCCCATCTCTCGACGTTGGTAAGACACACGAAGCGCTCTGCCGGGTATGTAAACGTATGTAAATGTATGTAAAATATGTAAATGTATGTATGTATGGTAAAATGAGACAGCGTCTGCTCTCATCATCCACATCTCCAATACAGGTTCCTTTCGTCGTTTTGCCAGCTTCGAAGCCTTTTTCGGGCTGTGAGAGCACCGAAAGAACCCGTGGGCCCCTGGACCCTCCCCTCTCATGGTCCCGGAAAATGCTATTATTACTAGGAATCAGACTGGGCGGTGTTCGGGGGAACATGTGGTAAAAAAAGTCTCAGCTAGAGACCCCACCATGGAATGGTGTGTTGGCGAAGTGGCAAGGGGAGTCGTAGTTAATCGGCTGCGCCATGACACAAACCCCCCCTCCATTGGGCCAGCATCATCATCATCATTCATCATACTCCCAGTAACCACTGGTACACATGCTTTAAAAAACAGTCTGTATGTTGTGTATGCTGTGTTTCAAGAGCTTGCAACAATGATCAGCAATAATACCTCCATACCTCCCCCCCCAACAGCGGTGGCCCAAAAGAATGAAAAAAGAACTTCAATGGAAAATAGATCCCAGTATGTTGCAGATAATTGCCCCTGTAGGTACTCACCCCACCCCCCCGGGACCTGGAATTGCTTCTTTACCACCGTCTCCATGTAAGAAGTATCATTTATCGTTGTCACCGAGACGTTACTGGTTTTTCCTGCTGAAGATTGGTGCCGCCCAACAGGCATCCCGGCTAGACGGGCCCAAAAATAGACTGGGGCTGCCACTTGTCTCGGATCACGAACACCCATCCCCATCGTCCTTGGACCTGGCTGTTAGAGGAAAATCTTGCCTTGGCTGGATGACTCCAGGCTGTTCTCTGGCCTGGCGAAGAGGGCTTTCTACTGCGAGTCAGGAACCTACCCTGGTTATCATTAAGGCTGTGGTAGTATATATATATATATTTATATTTATATTTATATATTACTTGATGATTCTTTTTTTCCCCGAGGACCGAAAAGGGCTGTTGACGAAGGGAACCCGATACTGTATGTAACATGACGAGGGTATTGCCTATATACATACATACGTACATACGTACATACATTCATACATACATACATACGATACAGTATAGATTACTCCACAATACGGGGTTGGTTGGTTTACAACTTACCCTTTCGGGCGGTGTCTTGTTTCTGCCCTGTTCCCCTGCCTGGTCTTCCGCGTCCCCAGTCAAAACCACTCACTCACTTAGTTCCTCGATCCGACCTCGTTTCGTTTTGTTCGTTCGTTCTCTCACTTTCTTTACTTTGTTTTGGTATTTTTTTGTTTATTTTTTTTTATTCCTGACTCTCCTCCAGCCTGAGCATACTGGGGCAGCCTCGGTATCACTCGTTTTCTTTTTTATTGAATATTGTCCTGCTTTTTTGGGCTCTTGCCTTCCCTTCTCCTGGAAGCCCCATCCATCCGCTCTGCGTCCGGATCGAAACAGTCCCTCGCTCGGGAGAATTCTCGTTTCTCGGTCTTCGTCGTGCTTCTTCTGTCCATTCTTTACCAAGCTGACAAGAGCATCTTAATCTTTGCTTAATTCATCGAGAAGCCCGTTCATTGAGCTGTGGCCGAGTTTTCCCAGTTGGCGGATCCTCTCGTGTTGTCTTGAACAACTTTCAAATGTCTGGATACGGCTCGGATACCTAAGAGAGAAATTGTGCCTTTTTTTCTAGCCTGGACAGTCGCTCGTATACAGTCGTTATTGCTGCCGGGTTAGACGTCTTTCGTTCCAAGTCCGACGGCCTTCGCGCCTGATATTCGATCTTTTCGCCATGACCCTCAATTCGTTGACGGGGACTATCCCCTCCCATGCTCAGTCCTCGCTGCCTTCGCTTCCTGCCTACCTTCAATCGGACACCCACCTCACGGCTCATCTGGCTAGCAGGTAAGGAGAATACATACATATATTCCTTTTTTTTTTCTTGGATTTTCGTGACAAATTTTAACCCTTTTCTTGCGGCAATTTTAGATTCTATGTGTCTTTACCGACAGCGCGGCTATCTTCTCAAGGGCTGATATGCCTCAACACCTACACAACTTCGACCAGAGGACCAGATGGGCAAAAAGAAGGGAGTGCGATGGGGGAAGCAGATGATTTGGCGAGACGTGCTTGGGCTCGTTTGGGTGGAAGAGGAGAAAACCAGGCCATCATCTTCCTGTGAGTCCTTACTGCGTTGGAATCACTCTGCAAGCATCCTTGGAAAACCACCCCACCCCAGAAATGCTAATTTTACATAAACTTCAGGGGAGAATCGGGATCTGGAAAGACAACCGTTCGCTCCCATCTTCTTTCTTCCTTCCTCGCCTTATCATCGACTCCCCTCTCAGCTAAACTCTCACTGGCTGCATTTGTATTCGACACTTTGACAACCACGAAATCTATCACTACTCCGATTGCCTCAAAAGCTGGCTTGTTTTTCGAGCTTCAATATGATGCTTCGTCGACCATCAATCCAACGTTGATTGGCGGTAAAATTTTGGACTATCGGCTGGAGAGAAGCCGCATTGCATCAGTTCCCACAGGTGAACGTAGTTTCCATGTGCTCTACTACCTCCTCGCCGGAACTACTGCTGCTGAGAAAGCACATCTGGGATTGGACCACTCGATTGATCTCCGCTCCGGCGGATCTGGCAACCGGTCATCCGGCACAATCTCCCATAAGAGATGGCGGTATCTTGGACATCCAACCCAGCTGAAGGTCGGGATCAATGACGCTGAAGGTTTCCAACAATTCAAAAATGCTCTTCGCAAATTGCAGTTCCCTCGAAGTGAAATTGCGGAGATCTGCCAGATTCTTGCTTGTATCCTACACATTGGGCAGTTGGAGTTTACCACCGGTCAAGCAACTCTGACAAGCGCGGAGGAGAGTGGTGGATATTCACACGAGGGTGGTGAGATTGTTACCATAGTGAAGAACAAGGACGTTTTGGGAAACGTGGCGGCATTCCTTGGATTGAGCGTGGCTGAGCTCGAGACAAGCCTGGGTTACAAGACGAAAACTATCCATCGTGAACGTGTCACTGTCATGCTGGACCCCAAAGGCGCGCGGGAAAACGCTGACGACCTTGCTCGAACTCTTTATGCTCTTCTGGTGGCCTTTGTGATGGAGAACATCAATCAGCGCATATGTGCTGCAGAAGATTCAGTTGCCAATACCGTCTCCATCATTGATTTCCCGGGCTTTGCCCAATCAGCTGCCACCGGGTCAACTTTGGATCAACTATTGAATAATGCCGCTACAGAGTCGCTTTACAACTACTGTCTGCAGAGCTTCTTCGACCGCAAAGCAGAATTGCTTGAGACTGAAGAGGTCAGCGTCCCTGCAACTAGCTATTTTGACAACTCGGATGCCGTCAAATGTCTCCTGAAACAGGGCAATGGGCTTCTTGCAATCCTGGATGATCAAACAAGACGGGGACGGACGGATACCCAACTGCTCGAGGCCTTGAGGAAGAGATTTGAAAACAAAAATCCTGCAATTTCTGTCGGGAGTGCCACGGCTACCCTTCCTGGCAGTAATTTCGCTTCAAAAAATCTGGCTGCCACTTTCACAGTGCGGCACTTTGCAGGAGAAGTTGATTATCCTATCCACGGCCTGGTTGAGGAAAATGGTGACATGGTTTCCGGTGATTTAATGAACCTCATCAATTCTACCAGGAGTTCTTTCGTGCGGGAACTATTTGGTCAGGAAGCACTCCAAACCGTCCGCCATCCTCAGGAAAAATCGGCCATCATGCAAGCCCAGGTTATGTCAAAGCCACTTAGAATGCCAAGTATGGCAAGACGCAAAATGGATGGACCTGCCCGACTTAAAGCACTCGCGGCCCAGGAGGAAAATGATGATGACGATATTTCTGGTAGTGGTGGTTCTGCTTCTGGATCTAAAAGGCAGAAGAAAGGAAGCCCCGTATTTGGTCCTAATCAGGGTGCTGCTGCCCAATTCCTCGCATCTTTGAACATCATCAACAAATCCCTGACCGCAACCAACGTCAATCCCTACTTCGTGTTCTGCCTGAAGCCCAACGATCGTCGAATTGCAAATCAATTCGATAGTAAATGCGTACGAACCCAAGTGCAAACATTAGGTATTGCAGAAATCAGTCAACGGCTTCGAAATACAGATTTTACCGTGTTTCTTCCCTTTAGTGAATTCATTGGCTTGTCAGATACAGAATCGGTCATTGTTGGGAGCGATAAGGAAAAATGCCAGTTGGTGGTTGATGAGAGGAGGTGGCCTGCAAATGAAGCTCGGGTTGGAAGCACTGGAGTATTCTTGAGTGAGAGATGCTGGGCAGATATTGCAGGGGTCGGCGAACGAGTTGTCCCTAGCTACAGTGGAGATGGAATGGACGACGGTGGAGATGGAATGCTTGGAGTTGGTACGAAAATGCCATATGGAGACTCGAAAGTTCGTCTCCTTAATTCCCCCGACCTGTCTCCTGGGGCCTTTATATATGGAGATGAAACCAAGCAGGGCTTCTATAGCGCTCGTGAAATCGACTCTCGCTCCGATGCCGGGGCATCCGCCTTCAACTCCGGCGACATGTTCAAGAACTTGGAAACTCGAGAGCAAATGGCTGAGAAGGGGAACGAGAGGAAAATGGAGGAAGTCGACGATGTTGTCGTTTCTGGCAGCCGCAAACGGTGGTTAGCCATCGTTTATATGCTTACTTTCTACATTCCCGATTTTATCATTAGAATCATAGGACGGATGAAGCGGAAAGATGTCCGAGTCGCGTGGCGAGAAAAATTTGCGATTAACCTCATCATTTGGTTCAGCTGTGGGCTCGCCGTCTTCTTCATTGTCGTCTTCCCTCGATTACTTTGCCCGAAACAACACGTCTTTTCACCTAGTGAACTTTCCTCCCACGACGGAAAGGGTAACAATCAAGCCTATATAGCCATTCGGGGTGAGGTGTTCGATCTGGGTGCTTACATACCCTCCCACTATCCGAAAATTGTTCCTCGGGAAGCGTTGAGGAAGTATGCTGGCATGGATGCTACGAAGCTTTTCCCTGTGCAAGTTAGTGAACTTTGCAAGGGCGTTGATGGTAGCATTGATCCTTCCGTCCTCCTTGACTTTACATCTCCCAATAGAACCGGCTCTGTAACTGTTTCGCGAGACAATGACCCGAACGCTCAATACCATGATTTCCGAGCTTTCACCAATGATTCCCGACCACGTTGGTATTCTGATAAAATGAATATGTTGAGGATGAACTACAGGAAAGGATATGTCGGGTACTCTCCAAGATATCTGAAGACCCTCGCTGATAAAGATCAATCCCTTGCGGTCCTTGACGGGTATGTGTATGATTTAACAAACTATATCATTGGAGGCCGTCGAATTAAGGCACCACCTGGTGAGGACCTACCTGAGAATGTCAACGTCAACTTCATGGATCCCTTGGTTGTCGACTTATTTCAACAGAGACCTGGACAGGATATCTCAGAGTTATTCAGACGGCTTCCTCTGGGAGATAATGAAAGCACCATGAGAGCCTGCTTGACCAATTTGTTTCAGGTTGGCAAGCTTGACACTCGAAGCTCAATTCAGTGTCAATTCTCTCAGTATTTTGTTCTCGCCGTATCAATTCTCTTGGTCACAATCATCGGCTTCAAGTTCTTTGCGGCATTGCAATTCGGAAGGAAAAATCTACCGGAAAATCTTGATAAATTCATCATATGTCAAGTGCCGGCGTACACTGAAGATGAAGAGTCTCTGCGTCGAGCTATAGACTCAATGGCTCGAATGAGATATGACGATAAGCGCAAACTTCTGGTTGTTATTTGCGATGGTATGATTATTGGTCAAGGGAATGATCGGCCCACTCCCCGGATTGTCCTGGACATCCTTGGAGTTTCTGATACTGTTGACCCGGAACCTCTGAGCTTTGAAAGCTTGGGAGAAGGTATGAAGCAGCACAATATGGGCAAAGTATACTCTGGATTATATGAAGTCCAAGGCCATATCGTACCCTTCTTGGTCGTCGTCAAGGTGGGTAAACCTTCGGAGGTCTCTCGTCCTGGAAACCGAGGAAAGCGAGATTCGCAAATGCTTCTCATGCGTTTCTTAAACCGGGTTCATTACAATCTTCCCATGAGCCCGCTTGAACTGGAAATACATCATCAGATCCGTAACATCATTGGAGTTAATCCCACATTCTACGAGTTCATACTACAAGTAGACGCAGATACCGTTGTCGCCCAGGACGCTGCAACTCGAATGGTCGCAGCCTTCCTACATGATACGCGCGTTATCGGTCTTTGCGGAGAAACAGGTCTCACCAATGCCAAGTCCTCCATGATAACGATGATTCAGGTTTACGAATACTACATATCTCATAATTTGACCAAAGCGTTCGAGAGTCTCTTCGGGTCCGTGACGTGTTTGCCTGGTTGCTTTACTATGTACCGTATTCGGTCAGTTGACACAGGAAAACCCCTATTCGTTAGCCGAGAGGTCGTGGAAGCTTATTCTGAGATCCGTGTCGACACTCTCCACATGAAAAATCTGCTCCATTTGGGTGAGGATCGTTATCTCACTACACTCCTTTTGAAGCACCACCCGAAGTACAAGACGAAGTACATTTTTAATGCCCATGCCTGGACCATCGCACCTGACAGCTGGGCAGTCTTCATGTCCCAGCGCCGAAGATGGATTAACTCTACTGTACACAATCTTATCGAGCTTATCCCTCTCCAGCAACTATGTGGTTTCTGCTGCTTTAGCATGAGATTCGTCGTTTTCGTTGATCTTTTAAGTACCGTTATCCAGCCAGTGACAGTTGCATATGTCGTATACCTCATCGTTCTCATCGCCGTCAACCCATCCCTCATCCCGATAACCGCATTTATTTTGCTTGGAGCAATCTATGGTCTGCAGGCCGTTATTTTCATCCTTCGACGCAAATGGGAAATGGTTGGCTGGATGATCATTTATATCCTCGCTATGCCAGTCTTCTCAATGGGCCTCCCTCTCTATTCCTTTTGGCACATGGACGATTTTTCATGGGGGAACACCCGTATCGTCACAGGAGAGAAGGGTCGTAAGATCGTTATCTCGGACGAGGGCAAATTTGATCCTGCATCGATCCCGAAGAAGAAGTGGGAGGAATACCAAGTTGAGCTCTGGGAAGCACAAACCCAACAAGACGATCGCTCCGAAGTCTCCGGCGTGTCCTATGGCACCCGATCCTATCACCCAGCCGCATCTGAATACGGTTTCCCGGCCTCGCGACCCGCTTCTCAAATCGAACTTAACCGGTTTGTCACCTCACGCATGTCCTTGGCTCCTTCTGACACGTTGGGCAATGGCCCTGAGATGGAGATGGTGGATCTCATGGGCCTGCCGAGTGATGACTCCCTACTCGCGGAGATCCGTGATATTTTACGTACAGCGGATTTAATGACTGTTACGAAGAAGAGTATCAAGGCTGAGCTGGAACGGAGGTTTAATATTAATCTCGATGCCAAGAGGCAGTATATCAACTCTGGTAAGTTCCTCTATCATTCACCTTCCTTTCTAAACATGAAATGGTTATGTGTTCTACTACATTTCTCTTTCTCTAACCATCTTCGATTTTTCAATAGCAACCGAAGCCGTCCTTTCCGGACAACTGTGAAAAATTTCATCTCTAATCCATCATTCACGGGAGTTTTCTTGTCTTTTTGCTCTTTTTAACATACTGCCTAATCAGATTATGATGTGTCTTCTATGATTTATTTTTCAATACATTTTGAGCGAGTTTCTTGAATTGGTATACTCTTGTTTTTTTATTTCAGTCTCTCTTCTAGACGTTGGAATGTTTTTGTTTTCTCCATCATCTATCACAACTAAACACAGCAGCAATAGGCATATGAAGCTTAGCGCTTAATTCTGTATGCAATTTCCTTTTTTGAGTTTCAAGTTATTTTTGATTTTTAATAATTTTTTCCCCAGTGGAAAAGTGTGGTATGAGGTCGATTTCGATTTATTCCTCTCGTTGCTTTCCCGTCTCAATCCTTGCTTGTTCTTTGAAACGATTGAAAAATGAAAGGAGCTTCTTCTGTTTTCTTGTTTGTTTTATTAATCATTTACCTGCAGGATTTGTCATTTCTAAAATTTCTTTTTCTCGATTTTTGTTCTAGGATTGCTATGGCCGCTTTGGTTCCTCTGATAGTCGGATATATTTTAGCTATTGATAGATTTATTACATTACTGAAAACCACCTATACCTGCTGTAGAATTATCTATGGTGTGTGGGCGCCATTTTCCCCAGCGAACCGGCCCCATCTGCGAAAGAAGTCCTGGCTTAACAGGTGTTTAGCCTTCTGAAAGAATTTACAGAGCCCATTCATTCACAAGGAGGCCAGGTTGACCCGTAGGATCGGATATCGGTCGCTAATGATGTTGACGGATTATTGTTTGCACCTCCAAAGCACGGTTTCATAGTATAGGAACATGATTTCAACTTCTATGTTGGATAGAGTAAAAATGCAGAGAGTATGTGCCGATTAGATTAGTCAGACAGTTGAATTCTATCCTGCTACTAGTTTACAGCGGAAATGAGTCCAGTCTGTCTCGCAAATTTCCACCCCCAAAAGGGATGCAAGGGTGCAGCATAGCTCATAGATTGTTCAAATGCACCTGTATCCCATATACTTCTAGCACACACCTGGACGACGAAGGACAGCTCCATAGATCATTATAAATAAGTCTGTGTCGTTTTTCGGATAAGAGAAAATGCAAGGTAAAAGCCAAATGAAGAACAGGAGCTTACCAAACCGACTTCTACCCAAAGATTAAAATAGTTCCTATGCAACAGGAATCTGAGAACAAGTCTTCATGGCTTTTTGAATTTTTATTTCCCCAAGGGGTAGTTTAATGTCTCACATGCCGCTGAAGCGGAGCCGTATCATGTAATGGATCAAATCGAAAACATTCCACAAAAAAAAAGAAAGAAAGAAAGAAAGAAAGAAAGAAACAACTGTATCGTAAGATGCCTACTTCGAAAAGTCCATGGGTAAATTCGGACCTGAAAGGGAGGGGATGCGGTCCCTTAGAAAGGGCACACCCGTAACGGTGGTAGTTGAATAGTTATAGATTAGCGCGTAAGTTCTGAGTAAGCGCTTTGCACAGGGGATTTTTTATTGGTTGTAAGGTCGCGGCTATTCGTTTAAGCTTAAAACCTTATTTGAATGTTAGAATCTGCTAACTGAATTAGGAAGGCAGAAGGTAGATCTTATTAATTGAGATTATTTAGTTGAGAAGTGCTCAGGCAACCCGTCGGCATTATTATTTCAGGTCCTGGACTTTCAGAGGAAGGGCCCTCTTCGTGATGCCCTCTGAGTTGTTTCAAAATCCATTACACTGTTGTCCTTTGTTCGAAGAATGTTTTCAAAAGCCTTCCGCAGTTTGAGGGCAATGCTATCGAAATTTTCCCCATCAAATCTCAGTTAGGCATCACTGCTTCGAATCAAAGACTTGTCGAATAATACAGTGTGGGAAGCCAATAATATGAATGCTGTGCAATAATGGAGAAATGGTTAACTCCCATATATCCTTGAATAATCATTGTTGTCTCTTGGACCAGTCTCAGGGACATCAGGAATTTAATGTGATACGCTCTCTCGAGAAGAACACTTTGAACAAATCAGGTTGACTTTAATTCAAGCCCAGTTTCAGTCCAGCGAATTCGCGCTGTCGCGTCAGCCAAATTGCACAAGTTGAACTGCTCTTGATGTTTTATTACAGCGAATAGGACAGTCCGCATGAAAGTTTCATCGAGTCAATCGCCCAATTAGCAAAATTTACGGAGCATTTTACTCCCTAAGGAAAGACTCTCAACAACAAAGTTGTTACGAATAAAATACTAGCACAGGAAGAGATTGCTACCTGCGTCTCTGGTTAGTCGCTCCAGCACCGTGCATCATCGTTTGCCGGTAGATTGCAGGGATTGTGTATATGTCTGGGAGTGGATATATATGCATATACCGCAGCCTCCACAAATTCCATATCTGCTTCTTGGCCGTAGTTAGGATCCATAAACTTAGCCACGTGTGACAGGAAATGCAATTCCCCGCTACGTCTCTTGGTTGACAGCGGGTGGCTTAAAATATTGTCCAATCATCTAGAGGCCTCAAGAAAGACATCCCGTAACCGACGCTTTATGTCCGCCTTAAGAGCCCATCTTTGCTCCAAACAATTCATTGTTATGATGAGCATGCTATGGAAGATACAAATCTTCCTCGTCCAGATTACCGAGGAGGCTCGTCTTAAATTGACTTAATTATTTTCATTTGTATATATTTGATAGTGCTGAAATGAGATCGCAGAGGCGGAGGGGCAGGGCCTTCAACAAGTGGAGATTCGACGTAACGATTTGGGCGAATGCAAGCTGATGTGGATCTTCTCCCAACGTCTAGTACGCCTCACGCAGTGACACGGAAGGCCTCTAACTGTTTTTGTTGTTGCTCAGAGCAATTGCACACATCCATGGATCCTTGTGCTTTAGTGCTTTCAATGGCAATGCATAGAGGCAACAGCTAGGAGGGGGAAAAGCGGAGGGAGGGAGAACGGAATGGAGAAATGTGGAGGTTCATTATTAGCTCCACATGTTGTCATCCGTGAATGCAAGAAGGGATCGGACGGTTCAGCTTGGTGCTTCCCGCAGCAGTCGTGATATCGGCTTGATGACATGCTTCTAACCTGTCAGTTGAAATGATGGGCTATTTGAAGAATGCCAACTGTTTTCCCTGGTTCCCCTGTGGATGACGCTGACAGGCCGCCTACTACTCTGTCTACATTTGCTTTCCAGAAGTAAATTTGCCTATGATATGTTATCAGTTGCCATAAACGATCTGGGATCACATTGCTTTATTGTATCCACTGCATCAAACTGACTTTTCAATGCCTCTACAGTCCCCAAAAATAAAGACTTACATTGCGAGAGAAAGTATTTCACCGTTTATACGGTCTTATCCTCCTTGTGGATACGCTAGGGGCGGTTAGAGGCGATCGTCTAAAGGGAGATATAGTATCTGATGAATCTAGCCTTCGCGACACGAAACTGCGACGCGGATCCCTGATATCTCTTCTAGCGACGAAGATACTAGAAAGAAAGTGAATACTACAGCGGAGGCGATAGTTACTAGATAAAATAATTCAGGAGATCAAAACAGATGTCAAGAATGACTTTGACAAGGGCTGGCCCCAGGTATATATATGCATGCAGTTTCGTCGGCAGATATGACATTTGACGCTCGCAGACGCCGGCGCCGCTGCTGTGGCTCGTGTTGGTATACAGGACTTCGAGATTCGCAAGCTATCTGGAGTCATTATCTCTGAGCGATCCTGTCGATGCTATAATAGGTGAGTTCGACCCGAATGCATGAAAGGGATAATTAATCGACAACCAAACCGAACTCAGAACAGAACAAGAACTTAACTTTATATCAAAAATACCTCATTTTCAACAACCAGTGAAGAACCAACCCCCCGACAAACAAACCGTACCAAAATTTGCATCCGCAGCAGGCAGCCCAGTTCCAATCCCAGTTCCAGTTCCAATCCCACGACAACAACGCTATTAGCCCTTCTCTTCACCGGCATCTACACCCCTATAAAGCCGCCCATCGGCCCATTCGGCCCACACCCACACCCACACCCACACCCACACCCATCTATGCCGATGCCGATGCCGATGCTGATCTTCATTCCCCATCCCCAACCCAATTAATTCCCCACAATAGCAGTGGCAACAGCGCTGCGACAGTATTCCAAGAAAGCAACACCATCCACGAAAGTAACAACCAACAGCAACAGGCCTCATAAGTCGCCCTCGAACTCTCCCGCGCGCGAAGGGGAAGAGACGCAAGTGGCGAGGGCCACCGAGCCAGCAGTAGATTTCTTCCCACGTCATTGAAGCGGAAACGGTTGGTATGAAGAAGATGGTGGCGATTCCACTTACGAACCTTAGAGCCAATTTTAAGCATGTTTTTTTTTTTTTGTGTGTTTTTAATCCAAGGGCCTAGGGTTATGGATATGGATGGTAATTATGCATGGAGTACGAATTTCCTTTTCTGAGCTGAGGGCTTGAGACCTCTGCGCCTCTATTTTAATTTTAATTTTTTTCCTTTCTCGTGAATGCCAGGGCTAAGTTAGTTAACGACACACTATTTATAAATGTATTTAATAAATGACGAGTTTTCAACTTTCAAAAGGCTATGTAGCTGCCTCACTATACTCACCCAAAGTTTCTCACCATCAGATATCTCGAGAAGGGATTTCAAGAAGAAATCTTTAAAAAACTCTTTCCACTCTGCTGAAATCCCAGCCGGAATGTGTCAATCTCTGCATGAAGAAACCCCGAGGGAATTGTACGTGTTCACAGATTTACATCGGTCAGACAAACTCGGAAACGTTTTCAAAAATAAACGAAAAATAAATTTTACATATTCAAATAATATATCTCTTTTAAATTATTTTTTAAGCGATGCTTTTCAACTCGGTATTTCCCCCGCCCTTGGTGAATCCCCGGGAACTGTATGGAGGGAGTGAGGGCCTTCAAATAAGCAGAGAGCATAAGAAACAGTTTTAATTTTTTAAAAGGGAGCAAATATTCCAAAAAAAAAAAAATTTCGTAGAGGAAAACCAAAAAAACAAGGGAGGATGAAGGATGGTTCAGGTTCGGGTTGCCTTGGTTCTTTTCTTCCAACTTCGTTAGGTAGGAGAGAGGAGAGAGCGTTAAGTAGGTTAGTAGGGAGGCATCAATTCAATTCAATTCAATCAAATACGTCAAAACCAGTTCAACCCAAGTCCCAAGTCGGAATCAAAAAGGGAGAAAATGGACAAGAGTTAGTTATGATAAAAAAAATAGCGACGACAATAGAGAGAGAACGAGGAAAAGAGGTATCAACCCAATTCACACAAAAGAACGCCGAATAACTTTTGGTAGGTGTAACAAGCGACGAGAAAACAAAAAGAGACATAAAAATAGTTAAAAGGACTTGGACAGCGCTCTCCCTCCCATCCAGGGTATATATGGTTTAAAATAGGCACAGTGGTTAAGGGAGAAAAAAGGATGAATGCAAGACACGAAGACAAGAATAGGTAAAAAAAAAAGGGAAAATAAAAAAGAAAAGGAATCGAAAACAAGGGATAGGACAATGACGAGAAAACGAAGCCGTTATAATAAGCTTTTTAACTCATTTGGTATCATAAACGATTGCAGGAGACAGGTATGTTGAGAGGGGTATATTGCAAAGTTGACTTTGAATGTATAGTAGGCTGATGTAAGGAACGGCGGTGAATGAAATGTGTACGATATCGAATATAAATGGTGTGTGGAGTTTTCGCTTTACTTGTTCAGGTGGTGCTTATCGAGTTCCGGCTCCGACGTCAACGTGGTGGCCCAATGGGGGCCGGGTATCCAGAGGTAGAATTGGAGGTACTAGGACGGCCACTGTCAAACGAAGCGCGGAGGTCATGTTTAGGCGTCATGTCTCTGGGTGTAGAACCGAAGGGAAATTTGTTGTCGAAACGCGAGGCCCAGCCATTGGTGTTGAGGACGTCCTCTTCGGGTAGGTTCACGCCGGAATCATTCCATGGGTTACGATAGCCGCTGTCACGGGATTCCATGGAGACCAGGGAGGCTTTAGACGCGTTGCTCGAGGCATGCTTGAAGAAAGAGCCGGGAGATCCGGATTGGTTTTTGCGTCCGATGAAGGAAGAGAAGGAGGAGATGCTGCCTGGTTTGCGGAGACGTTCGAAAATAGAGCCACGGTCGCTTGTGTCATCTGAGAAATTGTGGCGAGTTGGGGAGTCAGTTACGATTGGTGCTGGGGCGTGTTGGAGCAATTTAGAATCGAAAAAGGGCAATGACTCTTCGAACGAGTCTGATTTTGGGCGGGGGATGGCTCCCTTGACGGTAGTGGCGTCGAGGCCATGCGACACTAGCCGCGAAATGAGGAAATCAATCGCATCCTTGAGTCCACCAGCGTTGTTTCGTGTGTACCCGAGGATAATTCGGTCCTCTGGGGGAGGCTCGTTCTCGGAGGAGACAGGGGTTTCTGCACTCATGTCGGCAACTGCATCGACTTCGTATTGTTCCTTGAGTTTAGCCCGAAGGTCGTTGCAGAACTCGGGAGACTTGAAGAAGTCGCGAAGATCTGCGGAACTCTGAAATGAAAGCTCGTGGCTCTCAGGAACCATACGCTACAGACAAATTAGACTCAGCAGTCTGGTCAAACACCAAAAAACATGGAATCACGTCAGACTTACCAAGAATGAATCAACCGCCTGAGGAACTTGATATTCGGGTCCGGAGATGGTAACAAAATCACTAGCCAGTTCAGTGCTTGGGAAGTCAATTTTGCAATTCCATTTCTTCTCAAGTTCTTCAATCTCAGACATGCGGGCAAGGAGTTCACGATGGTATAGACGGTTGATGACGACAGTTTCAGAAACAAATTCCGCATCCTGGAAAGATTTGTTAGCGGGATACCAAAAACAACGGTACAAATATGAAATATCTCTCGAACTTACGACTTTCTCCACCATATCCATGATCTCCTGCTTTACCAGTTCAAGATTCTGAGCATTCCGAGCAGGAGTACGACAGATGACATTGTCAACTTTAACGTCATCGTCATCCTTGCCAACTCCTCCGCGGTCCATTGCGTTTGAAAACTTGACGAAGACGGAATATTTCTTCATGATGCGTTGGATATGTTGCCCACCAATACCGATGATTCGCTTGTGGTACTGGTCAGGAACATGGAATGATATGGACGCAGGCATTTCTTGTTCGACCAGGTCGAGCCCGTTCCTAGTTGCATCATACTGTGTTCCGCAAACATCGATGTAGAAATTATACTCATTGAAGCCATCGAAAATGATTTGGACATTGCCTATCATACACTATGTAAGCATTCCTGCTCTCGTAGGAAGCACAACAAAGGAAAGCCTGGGAAACTCACTTTGACCCATGATCTTATTGATCTTGCCATTCTTCTTGCCACTCACAAATTCCTTATGCTCGTTCGCCAGCTCTATCTTAACACGCATCTGATAAGGTGTACGTTTCACGAAAGGAATCTGCTGAATCACCATCATAGCCGCTTTGACAGAATCATCGGAGCCATTAATGGTGAAAGTCAGCTTGTCGAAGCTGACTTCAGCGCCCGAGTTGGTGCAGATATCGGAAAGCATCGTTCTAACATCAGCTGGGGACGGGCCACGCATGGAACCCGCTTGGGTAGGGTCGGGCAGTATGAGCCACCAGGAAGCGCTGTAGAATTGGCCAGCCTAAGAGGGAAATGGTCAGCATACGTGATTACTGCACTCATACTTGCAGGAAGAGTGAAGCATACCAATGCCATGATCTCCCTCACGGTTCGTTCAATATGAAGAACTTCCGTTCCTTGAACACGAACCATACCATGCTGACTGCCCAATGATGGGAAAAGGACATACGTGCCATTAGCTTCCATGACTTTGCGAACCTTGTCCAGACGATCCAGAAGAATATTATCGATTTTACTCGAGGACAGTTTAACGTTCTTCATAAAAATCTTCACTCCCGTGACCAGGTCGTGCAATTTTTTCTTAGCCTGACCAATTTGTTCTTGAGATTCGCCAGTAATATAAACCTCGTCTTCGCTTCTGCGGTTACCACCGGGAGGTGTATAGCCAAAAACTCGCGGGAATGGCGGTGGAAAATATATGGCCGTATTCGTTTGCGCCTCGATGAGCTTGATATTCTTGCGGGTACGGCCACAAACGAGGGTATGCATGGATAGCTCAAGCTTCATAGCGTCTACTCGGCGTTTTAACTGCGATATAGCATTAGTAATGGAAAAGCGAAAACGTTGCACTCCAATATGCCTACTATTTGGTCAATCATGATCAAAACTCTAGTTTTGGCATGTTCTGTACTCTCAACATCGCTATAGATTGCAACGCGGAACCGGTGATCCAGCCCGCTTTCAGTGGAGTGTCCGTATGAAGACACAACAGCGCTGTCGGCATCGATAATTTTAGGGCTCAAAAGAAAAATATCTGCTCCGGTATATCTAGCCAAAGTGTCGAGGTGTTCGAGTACACTCGATCGGATTCCGTTTGTATTCGAATCCATAACTAGGTTGACATCTATATCCACGGTCGCGCACGTCTTCAATCGCAGTCAGTAACTACTGGGTTTCTACACAAGGACGGAGATGATGACGGGATTGAAAATTTGATTTCAAGAAGGGTTCTCTATGAATATTAAATTTGCTGGACACGTACCAGAGCGATTGGAGTCTCCTTCAAAATGTTCTGCCGTACTTGTTGAACAGTCTCGCCGTCACCGGAAATGCATACATTGGTAACCAGTCCCTGCGGACGACGTTGTAACGATGCGACAGCCTTGGGCTCTGAAGATGTGACGGTGGCTTCAATTCTGCCATGACTGGAGTCGCTGACACTGCGACATAGCTTTCTCAAAGCATCCAGATTGCTCACGTGGACCGGAAGTTTGTGGATCGGCGTGCCTTCGGGGGTTTCTTCAGGAAAAGTCCACCGCTGGAAAGCACCCGGACTTGAGTGTAGGATATCTTCAGGATTTGGGCCAGCTAGGGTCGAGGAGAAAGGGACGTTGAAGGAGAGGGTGACGGTGGTATCGACACCCGGCGGCACTGTGACTGGAGGAGGGCCATGGGGCCGTCGAAGAGCCTGGTTGGACATGTCCTGATGGGGACGGGACATGCCAAAGGCTGGAGTCATCCTCTCCCATCCATGACGAGCTTGACCGGTGAAATTGGTGATCTTGTGCATGGCGATCGTATGGTCAGATCTGTCCCCTCAGACGAATCCTGAGGGAAAACAGATGGCGGACAGAACAGAGATGTAAAAAGAAAAGGGTTGGGCGAGTAGAAGAGAAGTCGTAATCGATGAACGAGAAGAGAATTTATCTTTGCTGAACCCTGGAGTTAATGTCGGGAGAGGTTGGGAGGATGGCAAGGGTACAAATAAAATCGGATGGACTCACGATGGGACGAGGACAGTGGAAAAGGAAGTGGGAGAGAAAGAGCATCCACTGTTGTCAGTGCAACTACACTCGAAGTTGGCGGTGGAGACAGAGACAGCCAGCTGTGTGTCTGGGTATCCGGTGTTTCGGGCTAGGGTGGGTTTTGACTTGAGCCTGTGCGAGAAGTGTGCGAGACGAGGGGCTAGGCTCAAGGGGGGACGACAATTGCCAATTATGAGAGGCTGTCAGCAGTGCTTGAGAAGTGGTCCTTTTTCTTGAGTGTGTGAGTGTGTGTGTGTAGGTTTGTGAGTGTGGGTGTGGGTGTGTGTGTGTGTGTATGTGTGTGTGGGTGTGGGTGTGTGTGTGTATGTGTGGGTGTGTGTGTGTATGTGTGTGTGTATGTGTGTGTGTGTGTGTG
>NW_011371370.1:311023-313182 GCF_000150735.1 Paracoccidioides brasiliensis
TCCAAAGCAAAGTCTGGGCTCCGCAGGCGGCGTCCGAATAAGACACAACAAGTCCCTCTCTCTGGACCCAGCAAGGCGATGGAGGGTCTCACCTTCAACGATAAGAATGCAGTGTTTGCGGCCAAGATCATCGATGTTGTCAGCTCAGATGCAACGGTCAAGGCGTTTTTTCAAGTGACCAACTTCTGGCACCGTTAGATTAATAGAGGAGGGAGAGTGAAGACGGCGAGAGACACAGATATAGAGAGACAGAGAGGGGTAGACGGAGAGAGATAGAGGAGAGATAGAGGGATAGAGAGATAGAGAGAGATAGAGATAATGATTGAGGAGTGGAAGTTGGAGTCGGGACAGAAACGACGAAGATGAGGTGGACGCGGCTCACGTGGGGCCTGACTCAGCCTGCTCGGCTGGACAGGGTCGAACCACGCCTGGATAACAGGACAAGACCCGGGAGATGGAAGATGTCATAGATTCGAGCGAAGTGAAAGAGCTGAGAGCGGAGCGGGGGAGAACAGACCGGCACATGGAGAGTTACGGGTTGCAGAGGGAAAAATAAACAAAACCAAACCTCTAGTTGGACTACTGGGATTTTATTGTCTGGTATAAATATATAGATATATATAGATATCTATAGCTGCATGTATGTATACTGGCATTCCCTTCTCCGGCTCGAGGGATTCTCTTTTTAGCATCAAGGCTTTAATTCCGCCTGCTCATCACCCTAGCTACTTCTGCTGGTGAAGTTAATCAGCAGCTTCTTCTGGTGGTCTCGCTGGTTCATTCACTAACTAGTTACGCAAAAGCTCTCTGACGAACCTCCTGTCACTCTTGCTCTATCCCATTTCGTCCTCAGCTGTCTCTATCCATGGATCGCTGGTGGGAAAAAGTGAAAGGCATGCGGAGAGAGTAAGTTCACCCCCTCCGTCAATTGGCTGGAATAAGTCCTCACGGTTTTCCACAACTTGCTGAGGTAACTTCCCCCCTCCCCCACCTCCTCTTCAGAGTGTCTGGCTGGTGGGTTTGACTTTTTGGCTGCTTCGGTTAGTTGATGAGGCTAGCTGGTTCGTAAGTTACCTCATCAACGTCATCATCAACCATCACTTATCATCATCAGCCACCAATAGGAGACCGCAGTTTCATTTCTCAGCACCCTGCTTCTCCTATCATCTGCCGTGCTCCTGAGTTTCACAAGTTTTACCTAGAAAACATGTCCAACCAACCACTTAAAAATAAAAGCCGTCATCGTCTCCCACTTACGCGCTGCCCACCTCTCAACCTCCATCCCTCCCACCTGGCCCTGGCTAGCTGGTTGTAGTGTTGGTGTACCTTCCCTGCACAGCCCCCTTCCTATCTTCCCATCCCCAGCCAGGCGCTGAAGCAATCGCAACAGCGCGAAAAATTCCCAGCAACCCGGCTGTCCGAATAAACCATCATTCAACTCTGACATAATTCGCAAGTTGTTGTGGAAAGTTTTCGCAGAGCCAACAAACTAAAAGGTAAAAAAGCTCAAGTTCCCAAACAAAAAGGTTAACCAGAATGGACATTACATCCCCAGAAATCATAATGAGAGCCTTGTTTTATCTATACCCCATAATAAAAAAAAAATTAAAAATAAAAAAAATTAAAAAAAATAAAAAAATAATAAAACCTTCTCTTGCGTCCGTCCTCCTTCCAGACAACCCCGCCAAATAACCAACAGGTTCCCTCGTGGCGGTATGAGGTTTCTTTGGTCGAATCTTGGAGGCATTTTCACACCCAATCAGGCAGTCCCCAAAACATATGGCTCCTTCATCCCGCTTATTCATCCCGCTAGGTAAATTAAATATAATAAACAAGGGGTCTAAAACGCCCCCGTTCCTAATTGTTTGCCTGGAACCTGGATGCCTGGAGTGAAGTGAAACTACCCCGAACTGTAAAAAAAAAAAAAGATATAAAAAAAATTAAACAAAACCCTGCCAGGGTAGCTGGTGGATATCCTCCCGTTATTGGACAGGACTCACCCTTGCTCCTTGGCAAGTTCCACCGCACCCGTAAACCCCGCGTATCAGGCAGGGCTTCCTTGGAGGATAGGAAAACTCTCCTGTTTACCGGGCTGCTCATGGGCAAGGCAAAAAAAAAAAAAAAAAAAAAAGGCTCCATCATCACTCCCCCCCGTTGCT